>NC_135448.1:8140000-8322500 GCF_051991255.1 Vanacampus margaritifer
AGTGGCAGAGTAGCTTCTCATTCTTCTAAATTAAGTTGGTTTATTTGCTTATGGGAAATTGTGCTCATGCTGCAACATACAGTGTATGACTGCTCAAATATAACACGACCCGGGCATATTCTTACTAGGGCAGCATCGTGGAGTGATTAGCATGTCTGCCTCACAGTCAAGAGTCTCTCCTCTGTGGAGTTTTAATGTTCTCCCAGTGCTTCCGCCCATTCCCTTGGTGGTCAAATTATTAATGCTGTGTAGATGCTATGAAAAAAATATTTTTAAGGTGAATGTGGACTTTTGAAGTTAGTACCAGAGGTGGGTACATCCATCTCTCGGTGAGCCCCCGTTGTAGACGGATGGCCACATTTTTGGCGAGTGCTTCATGAGGCAAAGTCTCCAAAAAAATACATGGACTAAGAAGAACCATCTCCTGACCCGGATCGACGGTCGCAAATCTGCTTCAGCCCGTACTCAGTACGTATATTATTTCAAGTCTTGTCTCAGTTTTGACCTCCAAAAGTCTTAGTCTGGTCTCCACCTTAACCTCCAAAAGTCTTGGTCTTGTCTCGGTCTCGACCTCCAATAGTCTTGGTCTTGTCTCGGTCTCGACCTCCAATAGTCTTGGTCTTGTCTCGGTCTCGACCTCCAATAGTCTTGGTCTTGTCTCCAAAAGTCTTGGACTTGTCTCAGTCTCGACCGCCAATAGTCTTCGTCTTGTTTCTGTCTCGACCTCGATAAGTCTTCGTCTTGTCTCTGTCTCTATTTCTGGTCTCCACCTTGACCTCCAAAAGTCTTGGTCTTGTCTCGGTCTCGACCTCCAATAGTCTTGGTCTTGTTTCTGTCTCGACCTCGAAAAGTCTTCGTCTTGTCTGTGTCTTTATTTATGGTCTCCACCTTGACCTCCAAAAGTCTTGGTCTTGTCTCGATCTCGACCTCCAAAAGTCTTGGTCTTGTCTCGGTCTCGACCTCCAATAGTCTTGGTCTCGACCTCCATAGTCTTGGTCCTGTCTCGACCTCCAATAGTCTTCGTCTTGTCTCTGTCTCGACCTCGAAAAGTCTTGGTCTTGTCTCTGTCTCTATTTCTGAAAGTCTTGGTCTTGTCTTGTTCTCGACCTCCGAAAGTCTTGGTGTCGTCTTGTTCTTGACCTCCGAAAGTCTTCATCTTGTCTCAACCTCCAAAAGTCTTGGTCTTGTCTCGGTCTCAACCTCCAATAGTCTTCGTCTTGTCTCTGTCTCGACCTCGAAAAGTCTTGGTCTTGTCTCTGTCTCTATTTCTGAAAGTCTTGATCTTGTCTCGTTCTCGACCTCCGAAAGTCTTGGTCTTGTCTTGTTCTCAACCTCTGAAAGTCTTGGTGTTGTCTTGTTCTTGACCTCCGAAAGTCTTGGTCTTATTTCAACCTCAACCTCCAAAAGTCTTGTTCTTGTCTCAACCTCAACCTCTAGAAGTTTCTGGTCTCGATACTCTCTATTCTTGACAATGTCTCGGTTTGTGTGGTCTTGACGACAACACTGTCGGATTCTACAAGGGTTATTCTCATTGAAAGTATATACCGTAGATCCTAATTGGGAGGAACTTGCAATTGGGTTGGAATGTTCTGTGAGGCAATCCAGCTGCAAGCAACGCAGATCGAACCGTTTCCTGACCGGTTAATAAGCAACATAAGACAACAGCTGGACTAAAAACCTGGGTCAACTCATACAGTAATTTTAAGAACATGGCTGAAAATGATTATGAATGGTATCATTAGGTGTGGTCATCTTTGGGGAAAATTATTTGACCCACAACATAACAGGATTTAATAGTTCCAAGCTTGCATACCAGGAAAAAGATGACGTCCATTTTCTGGTGCCGGGACTGTCGCATTGGACTCGCAAAAAGTGAAGTTGTGTCTGCTCTTTTAATGCTTCTCTGGACTGCTCGGGTCAGCGAGGTGCTGCGTGTCCAGCCGAGTCGTGCTCCGGCTTAAAGGCTCCAGCCATGGGCTTTTTATGAGGCCTGACAGCCTGTTTATCTTGGGTGCCATTTCTTTGACATTTCTGCATGGTTTAATGCCGACTACCAGTTTATAGCCGGCAGCTTTATTAAATTAACTGCAGCTACAAAGGGAACAGAACAAAGGAGGGTTGGCGCAAAATTTGAAAATGGAGGATACAAGAAAGAGTGAACAAAAGGGTAATTTAAAAATTCATCCCTTCCTTACAGAACTCCTGTATAACCTTGAATATCAACAAACAACATTTGAATTCTGGTTGCACTTTGAGAAGGCAAACAAACATGTCCCCGGTTGGGAAATGTGCACACTGATTCAGTAAAAACGACTTTTCCTATTGGTTCACTGCTCCAACACCCACGATACAGTTTATGGTACAGGTTGCTTCTGGGTAAATATCACATGGTCATTTTTGGACCATACTGGCCTGGTTCCTTAGAAAATGAAAAGAAAAGAGGAGTTCATCTAAAATAACAAGAGACACAATGCATGCATGTGAGCGTAGTCATTTGGAAGACGCATCGATGCATGCTGGCTCAGTTCTCTTTATTGTCATATTAAGACAACAGCACAAAATACAGGTCTTTTCCATTAGCGAGGAGGTCACGCAGCCTCTCAGCTTTTTATGCAGTTTGCATGCTGTCCTCGTACCAGAGTTGTATTCTATTCATGTAGTTTTGAACCACATACCAATCACATGTACATTATTGTGTCCAGAAAGAAATTATTTTCCATTCAACTTGCCATGGGTGCAATAGTAAATCAGTGGCTGTTAAAAATACAGTTATACCAGAACAATTGTATTAAACCACTAAATGTAGGCAATTGTTATATATATATATATATATATATATATATATATATATATATATATATATGTTTTTATATATATATATATATATATATATATATATGTATATGTTTTTTTCTTTAGACCAATGAAAAAATACAGATTAAAGATTAATCAGCCAATCAATAAAAATTAAATTTAAAAAAATTAAAAACGTATTTAATTTTTTATATTTAGTTTTTTTTTAAATATTTATATATATTATGTTATTATTATTTACTTATTTTATTTATTTTTACTTACTTATTTATTTTTATTTTATTATTATTTAATATTAACAAATATAAGATTTTATTATAAGTATCTATCCATCCATCCATCCATCCATTTTCTTAAGCACTTATTCCTCAAATAATAAATGGATTCATTTTAATATTTTAGAATTTAATTTTTCATGTTGATCAATGGCGACAATAATGACTGCCATGTGCAAGCCACGGTTTGTGTTTTCTGTTACTTTGAAGAGATCTAGGCCCCGTTTCACTTCCGTCTGGACGGGGCCCTAGTTGTATTTCTTGTTTACCTATTTCCCATGTCTAGTTTGCTCGTTAAGTTTTCCTTTCCAGCTGCTGTTCAACCAATCAGCTCTGTGCACCCACCCATGTCTTGTCCAGGTGCGATTCGTTATCTCGTCGATTTGTTTGTATTTAGTTCGCTGCATTCTGTCAGTTTGTTGGTTTCGAGTTGGTGTTATGTTTTCCCACATGGGTTTCCGTGTTTTGTTTCTTTCATGTTTTGTTTTGTTTTTCAACTTTGTTTAAAGATTCGTCAACTTTGTTTTTTTTAAGTTTGCTGTAGTGCTTGGGGTGTTACCTTTTTTCTTTTGTAATAAATTATTTCAGTACATACTCATAAATATTCAATGTAAACAGGCTTATTTGTTATTCAAAATTGTTATTGTTAAAAATACATCAATTATTCAATTAAATGAATTTATACCACAAAAAAACAACATCAGTCCATCATCTCGCAGCACTTAAGTGTGCAACTCAATCCCCCGATATGTCCTAATCTCCTTCATAACATCTGATTAGGTCACTAAATGAATTATGAAGACTCATCTGCATGTTCCATTGGTAAAACAAAAACAAAAACGCGTTTGATTTGGCTGTATGTTCTTTATTGGAAGAATTCGTAATGGCACATTTGTGTTGTTTAAAGTTGTTAATTGACTCAACAGCAAAAGAGTTGTTATCATTTATAGAACAGGATTTTAATCCCCATAGCATCAATTCCTCGGCATGCTTACTAGACTTATTTGAAACGCAAACAGCTCTGTGCTCTTTATCGGCTGTTCTCCTGACCCCCATATGAGCTTCTTAGACATGTTCTCGGACTTTGTTTCACACCTATTGAATTAAACTGATAATATGCAATACTGTTGTTGACTAATATTGATATGAACGCCCCAACTGAGCCTGTCAGCAAAACGTTCCAGACAAGAATGAATACTTTTGGCTCAAGCAGCTATGAATTGACCCATACAATGGTAATAATAGCCTACTTGAAATCAAATAGTAACCTAAAGATCTGTTTTCAAAAACGTAGGTCCCTGAATACTTAGCATATGTAAATTTCCTGAATTCTTGAAAAAAAAAAAGATCAATATAGCTACTAGCAATTTTGGACTATTTCAGTCACTCTATTGAGAATGCTCTAAAAAAGCAATGGTAATTATCTTTTTTTAGCTTTAGAATCCCGACACCTCAGTTTTATACATTTTGATACAATTGTTCATAATGTATTGCTTGATCGCCTTGAAACGTGTATGGGTATTAAAGGCTTAGCATTTTCCTGTTTAAATCTCCATGAGAATGCATTGTGCAATTCATGGTAATGTGACCTTAGTATTGTAATGTTTTCTGCAGAATTCCGCAGGGATCAGTACTTGGGTCTTTACTGTTTGGTGCCACTCAGTGATAGCATCCGCTTTTACTGTTATACTGATGATACTCAACTTGACATGGTTTTGGAGCTAACTGACCCATGCGAGAGGCACGTTTAATAGAGGTGGCAAATCCAAGTCCAAAAAATAAAAACCCTGCCACAGTTTGGATTTGCTCCCAAGTGCTAGCTAGCTAGCTCCCCAGGTGCTCATTTACCTGCTAGGGAGCTAGCTAGGTTTTAACTTTCTGGACCTGGATTTGCCACTTCTGACGTTTAATAGAAATTAAACCCTGTTAATTAGAGCTGATTATAAAAAAAAAATTGAATAATCAATATCAAATCGATTTTCCTTTTTGAGCCTAACGAGTCATAAAACCATGAATCGAATATTTTAATCTCCTTTTTCTCATAAATTCATAAGAAAATTTAATTTTAAAGGCACATTTTTTGTATCTTACAGCTTTCTTGAGATTTATTGTTCGCGTGAATTTAAAAGTATTTTCTTACATTAATGAAAGACCTGACTTATTGCACTTTAAGATAATTCAGCATCTTTATTTACAATTATTGAATTATTTAACATTTACGGCTTCCGCAAAATTTAAGTTGGAATTTGTTTGTGGAGTTTTTAATCATGCTCTTGATCTTTAAGAAGAATTGATGTTCCATAATTAATATCGATTTAATTCAAGCGGATCGATTCAAACTGAACCCTTGTGAATCGAAATCAAACCGATTGAGGAAATTAGAATCGATACCCAGCCCTACTGTTTATCCTTAAGTGACTCAGCAAAAAACTCAACTCTTCTACAATTGCATTATTTTCCATTTTTTTCTAACCCCCTTTTTCTGTCAAATCAAATGACCGAGGTCGAAAACAAAATTCACAAGATCAATTGGTTATTAGGCCACAATGTTTATTCAGTAGTGTTGTTTCAACTTATAGGTACAATACTGTCAGCTTTTTGTAAGACTAAAAAAAAAAAAAAAGTTACCATTACAGTCATTCATGCACACTGAATGCCAGTCAAGCTTTTTCGACTCCTGCTCATGCTCACTGTGAGCATGATCTTATCCAAATGGTAGGCACTTTGAAGGTTTAAAACATTTGTGAATATACATTATATATACTGTATTTATATATCTTTCCATATACTAATAAGCTATTGGAAGGTGAGACCTCTCTAATTAAGAGAAAATCAAATTTTTAAAAAAAATAATGGAAGTGGCCATGGAGGAGAGTAGGAATCCGGTGAGTCTTTGGGTTTGTCAACATAGTTCATAATCATTACCTTGGCGCCAAGGAAGGACACGGAAGGGACAGAGAATATGAATGGACAGACGATGACATAAGAGGAATTTTTTAGCGTAGCTTTTGAGAAAAATGTCGAACCTTCCACCTGTGTCTTTACAAGTTTGTTTCAGTGGTATGTGCTCTGCATGTGGCCTGCTGTTTGTGTCCAATGAGGCCTTTCACTGAGCAGGTCTTTGGTGCCCAAAAGCGTCAACACGGGGTACAAAGCAGGAAGTGGGGCAGGCCATTGACAGCTTAACTGGCCACGCTCCAGTCGGACTAAAAAAGAAGGTGGGCGTGCTGGTGAACGGAGAGGAAAAAGAGGCCGGTGGAAGGGGAGAGAAGGATGCTAGTTTGTCAGTTAAAAACAAAACAAAAGTGCACAGTAAATTTTGCAGAGTACATTTTACTCTTAAAAGAAGTTTATTTGGTCCCACTCTAAACAAATCAAATTTTCACTTAGAGAGTTAAATATTCATACTCAAATTATTTTTATTGTGTACGAGAGAATTGGCCTATCCCATGACAAAAACCTAGTAAAGTTCTTTTTTTTCACTCAAAAATTCTAATTAAATTTTAGAAGGAACTTTTGTTAGTACATTTTATTAATTTAACTCATTCAATCCCAAAAACTTATAAATATGTTTTTTTAATACTTTGTCCTTCACTGCCCAAAAAACGTATTAATACATTTGTTTTTAAATGCTAGAGCATACAGAAGTCTTTAATGCAGCTTCTGACCTGAAGAGGTCGCTTAAAGCAATGGTGGTAGTTACAAAAAACAGGCAGCAGGTGGCAGCAGAGTATAAGAGATCAGCCATGTTGCAACAAGCTGTTTTTGCCAGTGTTTTCAACAGGTTTGTGAAAAATGATGAAACTTAGCCATATTCTAATGCTGATTGCTGCAAAACGGAAACAAATAGAAATATATTTTTTTCCCCAATGAAAGAAGAGACTCTAATGTTTCTTTTGGTAGGTTCCTTGTTTTTATAGCATTAAAACACAATATTCTGTGGGCCTTGCAAAATCAGACAAAATCCAGTAAACCAGCCGGGAGCGAATGGGGTCGCTTCAGTGAAGATGGCTGGGACTGAATGAGTAAAAAAAAAAAAAAAGTTACACAAGGGTTGAGGAACGAACTGATGACCTTCAGCTTGGGAGATGGCCACTCTACCACCTTAGCTATGCCACTCCTACTGTTTGCTACTACACAAAATGCTTTTGAGTAAAATTTACTCTGAATCTTTAACCCTCTTCCAAGTGTAAATTTTACTCTTTTTTTTTTTTTTAGAGTGGGACCAAATAGACTCTTTTTAGAGTAAAATGCATTTTACAAAATTTGTAATGTGTAATGTGTGCAATCTGAAGGGCAAAGCCTTTTTTTCTCTTTTTTTTTCTTAGAGCACTGCCACATTCTTCCTCCATCTTTGACAAATTCCCGGGTTTGAAAATGAAAACAAAATGCAGAGAATAAAACAAAGAAGACGTCATGCTCACCTTTTGTTTAAAATAGGGCAAAAATGAAACATTGCAACCTGAAGGGAGAAAATTTACATTGACTATTAACAGCGTTAAAGTGAAGACAAAAAGAGCTTCATCAAATCTACAAAGGCATTTTTCAACATCAGAGAAAAGATAAATTAATGTAATACAACTTTAGAGATCAACATCAGACATGCTAAGACAAAATAAAAAAAAAATAAAAAACATGAAAGTAGGATTGATACAGTATAATTATATTCAATTTCCACTTGATTTTTTGTCTTTACAAATAACATACTGCTACAGTTCAAAGTAGTCAGCGACTAAACACAAGCTCCTTAGACAGAAGACAGATGCAGATGATTTTCTCACCTTTACAGATCCTGTTATTTTTTTCCATACAATACACTGACAGTCGCCATAAAACGAGGAAAGCTTGTCTTTAAAAAAAAACAAAAAAAACAACAACAACAAAAGAAAGGAAAAAGATCTTAATAACAATATGCTATGCAAAAGCTTTCCATTATGCTATTTTTCCGTAAATCAACATTGTAACATATTGTTGTTTCTCGTGTTCGCTCTTGCCGAGGGCTGCGGCTCGGGCAGCCTCTTGTGATTTGTTGATCCCATTGACAGGTGGGCGGGACTTTTATGCATAAAACTCCTTGGTGGGGGCCTTCTGATAGGCCGTGCCGGAAGGTTTCCTCTCGCCCAGGTCGTAGCTGCCCTCGTCCTTCTTCCTCATGCGGTAAACCAGGAGGAGGATAAGGAAGATGGCGAACAGGAATCCAATCACCCCGCCAGCAATCACAGCTGAGAAACACAATGAATAATTTCATCTTTGAACCAGAGACGGCAAATCTAGGTCCAGAAAGTAAAAACCCTGACACAGTTTGGCTTTAGCCCCTCATGCTAGCTAGCTAGCTCCCAAGCAGGTGATCAAGCACCCGGATAGCTATCTAAGGAGCTAACCAACCTTTAGCTCCTCATGCTAGTTAACTAGCTCCCAAGCAGGTAAACAAGCACCTGGGAAGCTAGCTAAGGAGCTAATCAACCTTTAGCTCATTGTGCTAGCTAGCTAGCTCCCAAACAGGTAAACAAGCACCCGGGAAGCTAACTAAGAAGCTAACCCAGCTTTAGCTTCTTGTGCTACCTAGCTAGCTTCCAAGCAGGTAAACAAGCACCCGGGAAGCTAGCTAAGGAGCTAACCAACCTTTAGCTCCTCGTTCTAGCTAGCTAGCTCCCAAGCAG
This sequence comes from Vanacampus margaritifer, assembly GCF_051991255.1. Lineage (NCBI taxonomy): Eukaryota > Metazoa > Chordata > Actinopteri > Syngnathiformes > Syngnathidae > Vanacampus > Vanacampus margaritifer. The sequence continues at coordinate 8,148,750 of NC_135448.1, forward strand.
GTAAACAAGCACCTATGAAGCTAGCTAAGGAGCTAATCAACCTTATGCTCCTTGTGCTACCTAGTTAGCTCCCAAGCAAGTAAACAAGCACCCGGGGAGCCAACTAGCTAGCACCTGAGGCCAAAGCCAAACTGTGGCAGGGTTTTTACTTTCTAGATCTGTATTTGCCGCCTGTGCTTTGGAGATAATCTCATTTTACAATTAGCATTCAAAAGCGCCATACATTGGCTAAATATGTGCCGATCAAAAGAAGCAAAATGCGAGGCAAGCTGTCGGCGGGCGGCTGAAGCTGATCAACACGAGGTGGATAAAACAACAAAGTGGAAGTGAAGTGCCAATCAAATATTGAACTCAGACATGCAGGGAGGAGACAGATGGGATCAGACAAAGTACACGCTATCCGTGTTCTCAAACAAGGCGCTTTAAACACCCACACCGGTGTGAACTCTACAAGGTCCCAAGGAGGAAGACAGACTGAGTTTATTAAAAGCATTTCTTTTGAGAAGTGGCTCAGGTGGGAGACTTAAAGGGAAAGACTACTGAGATTTGCGGGATTTAATAGGCTACCAGTAATTCGCTGGCATACCTCAAATTATAAAATATGGAAAACTACAAACAGGGAAGCACCAAAGTTGAAAGGCTTTTAGTTCGTATTAATGTTTCCGCCTTTGTCTTATTTGTTCAGAATAGTAAAGCAGAACAACAATTTGATGTTGTTCCTCAATCTATTTTTGCTGCGCAATATTTTTATCTTCACTCACCACTGTCACCAGACACACATTTGTGCATTAAATGAAGGAAGTGCTTACAGTACTGCTAGAAGTTGTGACCATAGTATAACAAAATTGACCAACCAGCACTTCTACACTTAAAACCTTTGTTGCTGTTAATGTCACATACCTGCCAACACCTCTGTCCTTTGGAAGAGATTCTCGGTGCGGACCTCGATGGGCTCCTGAGCTGAGCCTGGGGCACCGGTTGTACTGGTCATCTGGTTCCTCTGCATGTCCTCCGTAACAGGCACTGGTGCCTGGATTTAGAAAATATACGTGTGGGAAAAGAATAGAAAGAAGACAAGCGTTGTTTCCATTGGTGATCATACATCTGAGCAGGTCACCATGACATGCGGAGTCCCCCAGGGTTCGATTCTTAGACCACTTTTATTTAACCAGTACATGCAATCTCGTTTCCTTCAGCTAAATAAATACTGATGTTATTGTTTTTTTCATCAAAAACGAAAGGGAGGTGGTTATTGACTAGCTCAGGGGTCTACAACCTGCGGGTATGGAGCCCCGTGTGGCTCTTTAGTCCCTCTCTTGTGGCTCCCTGTGGATCACTAAAAATATTTTATAGGTTTTTTTTGTTTACATATTTATTTGTATTTTTATATAAAATATTCTTCAAAGGATTTATAAAATATTAATAATTAAATATTCCAAAAATGTCAGTCCACTTGTCAGAAAAAGATGAAAAAGTTTTTTTCATTACCTAAATAAAACACAGTCCAAATTTTTAAGTTGTCAGAAAAGATGATTGTTTTTATTACCTAAAAATATCAAAAAAGTAACAGGAACAGCATAAATTTACCATAAACTGTCCATGAAATTGCCAAAAATGTCTAAAAACAAAAGGAAGGCAGAAAATTACTGTAAAATATTTTTTGAATTGTCAAAAAAGTCAGAAAATGTGTTTTTTAAAAAAAAGGTAGAAACGAAAATGTGAAAAAGTAAAAGGTTCAAAAACCATGAAAATTACCAAAAATTGTCCACAAAATTGCCAAAAATGTCAGAAATTTGCTGGCAAAAATATCAACAACAAAAAAATAGCCATAAAATGTCCCAAAAAAGGAAGAAGAGAAGCAGAAAATGACTACAATATGTCCATAAAATTACCCAAAAATGTCAGAAAATTTAGAGAAAGGCAGAAAAGTCTAAAAATGTTTGAAAAATTACACACACACAAAATCCAAACTCTAAAGACGAAAGATAGAAGAAAATGAGTGTCAAAGTATTGGATGCTGCACATTTTGCCGTTTGTGGTGCAGCTCTAATTAGCTCTTGGGCCCTCAGTAGCCTATTTAGTACAGTATTACACTAACATTAACACACTGTTCCCTTCATCACAATCGTCAAATGTTTTGCGGCTCCAGACACATTTTTGGTTATTTATTTGGCCTAAAATGGCTCTTCAAAAACCTTACATACTGTAGGCCGGCTAAGAATTGAACTGGAGTGGATCCAAGTTGCCTGCATAGATTAGCGTAATCTACCGAAGTAGGCAAGCGTAACAGTTGCATCTGGAATGATTCCAGGTCGGAGTTAGGGTTATCCCGTGCTTTTGTGTCAGTGAGACAGCAGGTAGGCCTTGCTTTAGTGAAGCCTTGGCAGCTAATCTCAAACAGATGTAGTGTATTAAGAACATGGCACATGAGTGAGATGCAGGAAGGTTCCAGAATACACGGTGCGCACGAGAACTGTTATCCTTCATCATTAGCACTGACGCAAATCTTTACTCCAATTGTAACCTCATAATTAGTTTGGAAGTAAAATAAATAGTAGCTAAACCAGAAAAGTCACAAGTAGGTAGCTGTGTAATTTATGCTTTGTAATGAGCATTATATACAGTATATAGGCATTGAATGCAGGCAACTAATTGTATGTTCTACTTTAAACTGCACTGATTGACAGCAACGATTAATTAATTCTCAAAAGCAGCTACAGTATGTGTGGGAGGATGGATGTCGTGACGTTGCCATGAGAACAGTGAAGCTGTTTGAGGGCATTCGGCGGAATTGTGTTGTTTTGTGAATGCATTGTGTATGACCTCTGATGATTAAAATGATTTCAAATAAGATGCAGGATTTGATCAATCACTATTGTAACTACACAAAATTGCGTGGGATTGCTGTAAGCTGAATGCTAATAGCTTGAAAGCTAAAATTAATTATTATGAAGGAAGTTGAAATGTAAAATATGTGAAAATTACACATTTTTAATTGTAGTTAAATGACAAAGGAATGAAAAGAAAACTTGAACTGCAATCTGTCTAAAGTGGGATTTAATCATTTCAGAGAAATTATAATCCATTTCCCGATGATAGTCAGTTGGTATTGAACCCGGGTTCTCCAAGGGGGAGGCAATTGCTCTAAGCACTGAGCTAACTTGGCCATGGATACATTTGCAATGTACAGTCCGAGATGGGATTCGAACCCGCAACCTCCTGGTTTACTGTACAATGCAATTTACCAATTGCCACTGAGCAGTATCAAAGAGCACTGGCGCTAACTTGTGCTGTACTGACCTCTGTTCTGATTGGCTTCTTCGGTGTGCTGTCACTGGCCTTTTGTCTGACCGTCGGTGTCTCCACCTTGGGGGTGAAATCTTTGGTGGAGTCCTTGGTGGGTTCTTCCGCTTTGGGTGCGATATACACCATACTGACGGTCACCGTTTCTTCAGCCGCCTCTTCTCCTGCACCTGGGAGAGAGTGACAGAACAAATTATATAAAACCCCAAAATAATGTTTGTTTTACTGAACATGACATTTCTTAAAATGTCCTTGATGTTTCTGAAGCTCCTCAAGAGTGGTAAGGAAGATTAATAAATAGTTGTGGATTAGCCATTGAGCTCAAACCTTTCTTCTTTTAACTTGCATGACCTGCAAATATTCAACTTTCAAGCCGAGATTGGAACATTTACTTGTGCTTGGCGGGTAAAAAAAACAACTTTTAACCAAATGGGGTCTTAGAAGGTAAAGAGTTCTAACACAATGGTTGAAATTTGAATGCATCATAGGACTGAAAACTTAGTTCTAGGGATGTTCTTACTCACTTACTCATTTACGTACTCAACTCTTGAGTAATCACCGTAACCGATACCACAAGTACATAAAATTCAACCAAAAAACAATGATAGATCATCAGAAAGAAATATATATCCCAATACAGGGTTTCCCCTAGTGTTTTAAAAGCCTGGCGGCCTGCCTTACCTGATCCAGACCCCGAGTTAAAGTCATCATCATCTTCGGGGTAGTAACCTCCTGAGCCTGCGTCGTCCAGGTATAAGTCGTCAGTCTGGGAGGAAGTCTTGGCTGCCTCTGCTATCTGCAAAACAAAGAAATAACAGACTTTTGAGAATTGTGGCATGGTCATGGTTTGACTTTTTACTCAAATTCATACTTGGGGTAAAAACAAACATATAAGTAAAGTAGCACAGCAATGGACTGTTATAGTATTAAAGGGGAAGTCAACCTTAAACATTTCTTGACAATAAATAATATGTCATATGTGACCTCACTAGTCTAAACATGACATTCTGATGAACATTACTGCTGTTTTTATCCATCTCAGGGGGCGGCCATTTTGCCACTTGCTGTCGACTTATGACGTCACAGTTGCTCAGGGCTTAGGCAACGACCAATCACAGCTCACCTGTTTTCTGAAGCTGAGCTGTGATTGGTTGTTACCTGAGACCTGAGCAACTGTGATGTCATTTTCACTCGACAGCAAGTAGCAAAATGGCTGCCGTCTGATATTGATGTAAACAGTTGGATTTTGCTGCTTGACTCATATTCCACTAACGTGATATCAACCAGAATACCGTATTCAGACTGCATAGAACATATTATTGTCATGAAATTTTAAACTGTTGTTTTTTACTAACTGACAATGCAAGCTCGGGTCCCCACCCCCCTACTGTCTTGACAACTGGCCTGATTGGTTGGAATGTTTGTATTCCGGCTTAATGGGAAAATGGGAGTGAAAAGGGGGCTAATCAACATAACTCATTTTAAAAAAAAAAGAAAAAAAAAAAGCTCCTTCTTGCCATGTGTGTGAATTAATTGAACACAATTGAAAAAAACTGCACTCTCCAGAGGAGGAGAAAAAAAAGTGTCTTATGTGTTGTGTTGAGCGCATGTGACTGGAATGGTTATAAGTGCATCCATGGCAACATCCATTCAGGTCTGATTGACTAATCTGTACTCGGCTGTATTAGACCTTTTCTACACTAATAGTCCTACTCTGAGTTAAAAAAAAAAAAAAAAAAAGACCACTCATAACATATCATCCGTGTGTGGGTTTGTCGGCATCTGTTTGCAACAGTTCCAGGTTAGCTCTAAGGAAGGTTGTGATGAAAAACATTGGTAGAGGAAACAATCAATTGGGCTGACAGAAAGACCAATGAGGGGCGTTCTTTTGTTGGGTGCAAAGAATAGACATGCTGCGAGAAAAAGCCAAGGAATTGGGTAATGAGAAATTAGGCCACGCTAATGCTTGTTTAGGACCAGCTGTGTTTGGGCAGGCATAAGAGATGGGTAAAACAAATTAAATAAATAATAATTTAAAAAAAAGTAATTAATCATTGTAAAAAAATAAAAATAAATGAGTTTTTCATTGTGTAATTGTAAAAATAATAATAATAATACATCAATGTTTTTCATTGTTTACTTCATTTAAAAAACAATTAATTCATCAATTTTTTTCATTGTTTATGTCATTGTCATTTAAAAAAAACACAATTAATTCATCAATGTTTTTCATTTTATATTTAATTATAAATAAATAAAAATAATCATGTTTTTCATAGATTATTTCATTGTCAGAAATAAATACATTTTAAAAAACAATAAATTCATCAATGTTTTTCATTGTTTATTTAATTATAAGTAAAAACAATAATTCATTAATGTTTTTCATTTTTTATTTCATTGTAAGAAATAAATACATTTTAAAAAACAATAAATCCATCAATGTTTTTCATTGCTTATTTAATTTTAAACAAATAAATAAAAAATAAATAATTCATCAATGTTTTTCATTGTTTATTTCATTGTGTTTTTTTAAATAATTAATTCATCAATGTTTTTCATTGTTCATTTCATTGTTTTTCATCAGTTCAAGATGATTTTTTTTTTTTTTAAACACACACACAAAGTGCATTTCCAACACACAATTATTCACTCACGTGTGTACACACAAGTAATTGTGTTTATGTGTATTTGTCTTCCATCATGAAAGAGAGGCGCTGGCGCTCTCCATGACAAAGACGCTGGGAGTCCACCCCGCTAACGGCTAATAGTGAAAGACGCAAGAAGGAGAAGATTGAAACCCAACAATGCCATTCCTCCTCAGTCAAGTGACTTGTGAAAGAAAGACCTTTCATTGCTCAACCCGCCCTGATCAAAGAGAGAATTTGTTCAAAGCAACTTTATCTTAACCTTACTTGCCTTCTTCTCCTTCCAATACAACCCCCCCACCCCCATTACTCCCGCCTGGCAAAGCCATTCAGTGTTCCGTGCGCTCCACAGGTCAAAATGCATTGGTAATAATATGAGCACAATGGGGTAAAACAAGGCTGGGGGCAGTTCACATGGTGACAAAGGATGCTAATGAGATAGGGGCCACACATGCACATCGGCAAGTAGAAGTGTTGAAAACGTATGCAAGTATTAATTCATTGATTATACGTGGACGGAGAGGGAGAGCAATTGAGCATGTGAACATGACAACACATCGGCATTCACGTCTGCAGGAGTGTGACTAATGCATGCAGTGTTTACTATAGCGGGTATAAGAAGAACAATATGCCAGGTTTTAATCAATTCCTTCTTTTAACCATAAGTTATTTGCTATCCCTGATGGGAATTCAAAAGATGTTGTCAATGTAACTCATGATAAGGCCTACAAAGCCATTTTGTCTGGCAATTTACAGAAAAACCTTGCCGTTCCAATACTTTTGGAGTACTGTAACCTTGGCGATTATGGATGAATAGAGGGGAAAAAAGGTTCTTCCTTAGTTATAGCGACTTGCTGACATTCCTTAATGTAACTAGCTGCCTTCACAGGATACTGAAAGGCTGACTGTGTGGTGGTGGTACAAGCACAAACAAGGGCAAGAATGGGGGTGGGGCGGTTAAAGCAAGGCACACTTGTATCAGTGCCATGTATAGCGAAAAAAGTCGCAAATTTACGAGAAATAAACTCGCAAATTTGCCACTTAATAAAGTGGCAAATTTTGGAGAAAAAAAAATCGTAAATTTTATGAGAAATAAACTCTCAGGTTTGCGACATTATGAAGTGGCAAATTTGGAAGAAAAAAAACGTGCAAATTTACGAGAAATAAACTTGCAGATTTGCGGGAAAAAAACGCAGAAGCTGGCAAGAAATACACAATATAGTCTGGATGAAGTGCTGGCTTTTGTCCACCAGGAGCTAACGTGATGATTTGTTGGTGGTTAACGGAACACGGATACGGATTTTTCTTAAACTTTACTCGTCATACACGACAGCTACAGCAAAAACACTTCCTGGGCGACCTATCAGCTGACTAACACTAACCAATCAGAAGCTAGCATACTTTAGGTATATGCAAGTGAATCACGGAGAACAGCAGATTCGACACATCAACTTAGCTACTTGTACAAAAAAAAATGTATGAATGTGTAAATAATAATCCTGGAAACATAAATGTACAAGTAAATATAGATTTCAACAAATTAACTCAAATGCTTGATCCTCAGGGTGTGGACCTTCGCAAAGCGAGGCGTCTTCGTCACTGGCAGTACCCAACGCTGTGTGAATCCTTAAAATTGATATGGTTCATCTCTGCTAAATCAATTACCATCTTCTTATTTGAAAAACCTGCCAGAAAAGTATTGGCACAAACATTCAAGTACGCTATGTGTATTTCTCGGAAGTTTCCGAGTTTTTCTCTCGCAAATCTGCCACTTTACAAAGTGGCAAATTGACGAGTTTTTTACTCCAGCAAATTAGCCTTTTTATAATGCCGCAAATTTGCAAGTTTATTTCTCGTAAATAAACTTTTTTTTCACGCAAATTTGCCACTTAATATTGTCACAAATTTGCTAGTTTATGTCTCGTAAATAAATTTAAAAAAAACGTGCAAATTTGCAACTTTATAATGTCACAAATTTGCGAGTATTTTTTCACAAATTTGCCACTTTATAATGTCGCATATTTGCGAGTTTATTTCTTGTAAATCTACAATTTCATTCTCGCAAATTTGCCACTTAATATTGTCACAAATTTGCTAGTTTATTTCTCGTAAATAAAAAATCGTGCAAATTTGCAACTTTATAATGTCACAAATTTGCGAGTTTATTTCTTGTAAATTTACGAGTATTTTTTCACAAATTTGCCACTTTATAATGTCGCATATTTGCGAGTTTATTTCTTGTAAATCTACAATTTCATTCTCGCAATTTTTTTATTTCTTGTAAAAAAAAATTTTCAAAAATTCTCGTAATATTGCCTCACCCTCGAAAATAAAATAAAACAAAATAAAATTATACGTGGCCCTAATACTTGAGTTGATAATGCTTTGGATAGCTACAATTTTATGCTACAAGAAGTATAATTTCAGGGAACTTTGAAGCTATTGTTTTCACTATACACTTATTTTAAACATCAGATGCCAGTGTTCAATGTGTAAGAGACTTACTTCCACACGACCAGAACAAGGGTGTGAAGTTTTAAACCTGACACTCACTCCTCCTGTCATGTTCATATCACACCTAGATGCTGGTGCTGACTTCATCACGCAGCAAGTTCGCACAAACACCACATTATCCTGCTTCAACTGGTTGGGTGTGTGAAAGGTACAGGCAGGGAAATTACAGATCCTTTGTTAAAGACATGAAACACTCATTTTGCTGCGTGAACGAGGCTATTAACATAAAATGAAGATCAGGTGTTACTAGGAACCTTTTAGACCATCCGAGTGAATTACCAGCAAAGGACATGAAGTACCTTTTACTTAAGTGTGATTTTTTTTGGGGGGGGGGGGGGATTTATGTCAATGTATGACACAACAGCATGACCCAGAGTGGGACAGTGTGTTTGTTCCTTGATCACCTGAACTGGCTTTATCATACATGCAGGCATGCACACTATAAACATAAAAACAGGAAACGGACAACTTTCTCTGTCACGGACACGTGATGTTCAGGCACAGACATCGCTGATAAACTTTGCTCTTTTTATCAGACTGTTGATATTTGCAGGTAGTGACTCCTTTCAGCTCGTATCACATCTTTAAACTGCACTAGACAGCAGTCTGGCAACTACTAATGTAGAGCAAGCACCAGAAGCCTGCTAGCTGATGTATGAAGGCTGAGCTATGCTACGGTAGCTCTATTTTTTATAGTCATTCAACAAACATCGCACTCCTGACATTTTTCTGTTTTAATAGAATAGACTGAATACCCTTTTGGTTGTAACGTCATCGCTGAAGATTGATTAAAAAAAACATTTTTACAATTCATCTTGAAAAGTTGGTGGCTTCTGCAATTAAAGAAAGTATTGCATGTACAGTGCCTGACTGCAAATAGCAAACTTTCACAAATAACGGACACTCTCCTACTGGTGTTTACAATTGCCAAAAATCTCTCAAATTTGGCAATTTTATGGACATATTATGGTTGTTATCTGCCTCTCTACTTAGTTTTTTTGTTGTTGACATTATGACTATTTTTTTAAATTTTTCCCCTGCCATTTTTGCCAGCAAATTTCGGACATTTCTGACAATTTTGTGGACATTTTATGGTAATTTATTTTGTTTTGGAACATTTTAGTTACTTTGTGAATGTTTTTTTCTGCCTTTTTTTCTCTCAATAAAGTTTTAGAACTGTCAAACGATTACATTTTTAATCTGATTAATCACATCTTAAAATTTTGATTAATCACAATTAATCGCTTAATGAAAAACTATTTTTTATCAACATTTTTTGCCCACTAAATTTGAAGAGCACCTGTTGTGTTATGTTGTGCACGCTCATCCTTCTCTTTTTCTAATCAGTTAATTACTTGAATAATATAAAATGTGGGAAAATTATCCCAATATTTTGACGTGAACAAATGTTCTGAATGTCATACACAAACATTCATTAAATGCTTTACTGTAATGCATGTAGTTATGTTTATTGCTCAAACACAACCTGTGCTATCTTTAACGTAGCCATCCGCTGTCAGGCTAAAAGATAATCTGTGGTCAAAATTAAGAGTGTGATTAATCTGTGTTAAATCTTGATTAATGCAATATTTTTTTGTGATTAATTAATTAATCAGTTAACACTTTAACTTTGACAGCACTATAAATTTTCAAACTTTTTTGGGCAGTTCGAAAAATATTTTATGGTAATTTCCTGCCTTTGTTTTGGGACATTTTAGGTTATGTTTTGTTATATTTTCTTTTCTGCCTTTTTTTTTTATTTTTTTTATTTTTTTATTATTTAATTCTCTGACATTTTGGGCAATTTTATAGACAGTTTATGTTAAATTTCTGCTGTTCCTTTTCCTTTTTGGACATTTTATGATCACTTTTTGGATTTTAATTGGTAATTTAAAAAAACTTTAATCTTTTTAAAAACATCAATTTTTTTTAATTTCTACTACATTTTTTTTTAGATATCCACAGACAGCCACAGCAGAGGGACTAAAGAGGCTACAGAGCCACGGGTTGAAGACCCCTAGCCTCAAACCGTAAATACACCACAAACTATCTAACCCCAAACTCTTTAATATCATTAAATCATCATCCACAACAAATTGGAGTCTGGTGACAGCTATTTCAGTCTGTCTTCAAGAGTCACCCTCGGAGGCATACTGTAGGTGCACACCTTAATCTATGAAGGTCCACCATTTAGAAAGGAGAGGGCTCAAAGCAAAGCGAATGAGACTGCAAACATGCTCTTGAGTAAGGCTCATTGTGCAGTGGAGCGTATACACAAAGGCACATGTTTTCAAAGCTTTAAGTCAAGGCTCTCTCACACAAAACGTCCACTGAAATGTAGCGCTTATAAACATACTGTATGCTCTCACTGCAATATACTGTGCAATACAAACTTTGACAGTTTACATTACATAACTATCTGAAGAAATACCTCTTTAAAAAAAAAAGAATTTAAAACAGGTGGCAAATTCAGGTCCAGAAAGTAAAAACCCTCCCATAGTTTGGTTTTAGCCCCTTGTGGTAGCTAGCTAGCTCACTAGCAGGTAACCAAACACTTGGGGAGCTGGCTAAGGAGCTTGCTAGCTAGCACCTGGGGCTAAAGCCGAACTGTGGCAGGTTTTTACTTTCTGGACCTGGATTTGCCACCCCTGAAAGAACAAAGCAGTTGCAAAACTGTTCTATGGGCTGTCAGGATGTTTCAGAGGTGGCAAATCCAGGTCCAGAAAGTAAAAACCCTGCCATAGTTTGATTTTAGCCCCTTGTGCTAGCTAGCTAGCTCCCTAGTAGGTAACCAAACACTTGGGGAGCTGGCTAAGGAGCTTGCTAGCTAGCACCTGGGGCTAAAGTCAAACTGTGGCAGGTTTTTACTTTCTGGACCTGTATTTGCCACCTCTGAAAGAACAAAGCAGTTGCAAAACTGTTCTATGGGCTGTCAGGATGTTTCAGAGGTGGCAAATCCAGGTCCAGAAAGTAAAATCCCTGTCACAGTTTGGCTTTAGCCCCAGATGCTAGCTAGCTAGCTCTCTAGCAGGTAGCCGAACACTTGGGGAGCTAGCGACTGAGCTCGCTAGCTAGCACCTGGGGCTATAGCCAAACTGTGGCAGGGTTTTTACTTCCTGGACCTGGATTTGCCATCTCTGGATATACTGTAGGTCCCCTAAAACTGCCTCATGTCACTCCGCTTGCTTGACCTGTAAGCAAGAGTAGAGCTGCAGACCAAGACTGGACAAAAAAAGACGACAGATAAGAGGCATACTAGGAGGGATCAAGGGAAGCCAGAGAAAGCGAGAGGGGGGGATGACAAATGAGGGATGAGAAAGAAGTGAAGGAGGGAGGGGGAATAAACCATTGCTGCTGACACTACTATAGCCTGAAGGTAGCTATGTGAAAAGCCATACAAAAATCACAAGCCAAATAAATGTGCTTACAATTGGAGTGTGTCGGGGTAATATTTACATACATTCTATAGGAGGGAGATAGAAAGGAAATCAACCGTGCCTTTAGGGCTGGACTTGAATTTTGACACGCTGCTCTCACCAGAAGCACAAATATTAACTCAAATCCAAGTAAGGTCAAAGGGAATGTGGATCCTCAAAAGAATGCACAGCAAACATCTGCATCTCCGCGAAAGCACCCACGGGACGCATTTATGTGCCAACACAGACACTCATTCACACACACCCTCATCCGGTTCTCACATCTCCAAGGCCTGAGATGAATACGAAGACACATCAAAACACTGACTTCAGAGGACAGAACAAAAAAAAAAGTAGAAAACAAGTGCAGGAGGGCTGGCAGACGGATCGCAATTCAGATCCTCCTCCAGCCGTCTGCAGCGCTCCTATGATTTTTCAATTCATTCTTTGAGTCTACCTCGTAACTTCTAGAACCTCAAACGAGACCACAAGAGAGAGAGATGGCACTCTGCTTTCAACACAGTTACAAATCATATTTAGGGAATGTAACCTTGCATGAACCCTGAGCTTCCATGGAAAACATAATCACAACTGACATTTGGCCTGCCAACTTGCAATAACTTCTAACATACTAATGTTAAGGATAGACCGATTATCGACTGGGCAGATTATCAGCGCCGATATTCAGCATTTTGACGAATATTGGCATTTTGAAGAATTATACGGCCGACAGATCCATTTTTAAAAAGTGTTCGGGGGGATCAGGGAACCAATTATTTAAATTGTCATAGATGCTTCTGACTCTGCACCTTCTGTCTTTGAAATTAAAACTAAGATAAGTACAATTTTAATACTTCAGATATTAAAAAAATAAAATAAAACTTGATTTACTGTAGCAAACAATAGGGAGCTATTTACTTAATTACTGCCCCTGGAGGATCCCTGAAATGTTTGTTACATTTTCAAAACAAATATATCTATTGACTAAGATTTTTTTTTAACTCCAATATTTTACGAATCCTAAACATTGTTCTATAAATATATGCTTAAAAATATATTTTTTTAAATAAGCTTGAGTTTGTATTTTTTACATTTTTGATGCCAATATTGTCCCTTTTAGGGAAAATGAATATCGGCTCCAATTATCAGTTATCGGGATCCATGGCTGCTAATAATCGGTATTGGCCCTGAAGAAACCATATTGGTAGTGCATTATTTTCTCAAGACACATAACACATGCTGACATTCGCCTTTTACTGATATAGTTTTTTCAAGGCCGATACCGATTTATTAGTAGTCAGTGAGACTGATAACCGATATTTCAAGAGGATATTTTAACATTTATTTTTATATCCATTTTTTTAATCGCATTTTTTATTTGTTTATTACTTTTATTCAGTTAGGGACATACTCTTATGTGTATATTTTTTGTTGTTTTTATTTTCATTTATTTATTTTTCTATATCTATTGTTATTTTCCCTATTATTCATTTATTTAGTCATTTATTTTTTAATTTGGGCAGTTTTGGTCCGCCATATTCTGAAATGTCACAACAGCCCAAAACAGTTTGTGTGCATATACGAGTTAAGTGTGTCTGCCATTGTGCTCTTTGAACCCACTCAAACTTTTATAGCCCTCCTGTGGATCATAATAGAGAACTAATTGATAGTCTTTCAGCTGCGGGCCCAGGAGAGCGGGAGTTCCTGTAGGAAGTTGACACAAATCAAACTTGCTTTGAAACCTTAAGGTCTGGAGCTCCTCCAGCACTGTTTGAGTTTGTGTGTGTATGTGTGTGCGAGAGAGATACAGAGTACAACAGAAATAAACAGCTAGTTGACATTTTCACTTTACATCTCTTTAGCTGTGACCTTCTGTTTTCCGCACAATCTTCCACTTTTGACTTCCTGCAAAGTTTAGTATTACAGCGTAATGGTAAACAAACACACAAACCCTTACATACAACTCTCCCTGCTTCAAGTGGATAAAATCGCATTGCTTCTATCGTCCACTGCCCGCCAGACAGCCAAATTGGCGCACTTAACAGAGTAGGTCGAGTAAGTGAGATGTGTATGCATTCTTGCACGTAAACAACAAAATACACAAGCCACAACATGTTTGAGAGCAGAGCAGCTGATGCCGATTTTGTTATCCGGAGTTAAAAGTAGAGCAAAGTGTTTTACACTGCAACTCTCATTTCCATAAACTTTGCACTTTATGTTGTTATTGATGTGATTTTGTGGTCATTTATACTCCGTTACAGAAGGGTGTGCTAAAAAAAATTGATATGGGAATCCAGTTCCAGAAAGTAAAAACACAGTTTGGCTTTAGTCTCAGCTGCTAGTTAGCTAGCTCCCTAGCTAACTCCCATGGTGCTTGTTTATCTGCTAGAGAGCTAGCTAGCTAGTATCAGAGGCTTAAGTCAAACTGTGGCAGGGTTTTTACTTTCTGGACCTGGATTCGCCACCTCTGATTGTGGCAATATCCAGCTCTACTGTAATATAGTAAACAGTAAGTAAATATATCTATAATTCTAAGCATGGAAATATAGGCCACTTTAAATATAGTTTAGTCACCAGATGTGGGCATATTGACGGTCGCCCATTTTATTGATGATTGACGGGAAACTTTGAAAAATTGACGGACTAAGCATTGACGGAAAGGGGTTTTCATCTGTCAAGAAATTCGGCAAAATCCCGTTGCTGACGGATTGTCGAATGAAGGAACATTGACGGATGGCCACTTCGAATGACGGAAACATTGACGTATGCTAATTTTGCTAAGTAATTGATGAATGACGGATTGGCAGTTCAGTATGAAATATTGACGGATTGATGATGACGGAAGGGTGACCCGACTGTTGACGATTGTTGAATGATGGACGCGCCCACCTCTGATAGTCACATAGAAAGAAATATGATAAAGGGGGGAAAAATGAATGAATGCTGAGATGGCAGGAGATTTGCACCATTCCACAGAGATCAAGTCCCAATATAAAGAGGAGAGGCCCCCGATGTGAATTTCCAGAGGTGCCTGCGCCATAAAGTGCAGCTGAAAGCCCTTAAGGCTAGCCACCGTAAAATGAAACGTTAACAAATACGACCTCAACAATCTGTGTCAATTTACGTCAAGTAAATCTTAAAATGAGCAACACACTACTAGTTGTATGCAAGTCAGCAACAAAATATATTTAATCTAGTTTTTGAAACAATACTTTTTGTGTTAAATCCCTGTTTGTTCTGAAAACTTCCGAAAAATAAAAGTTTTCTAGATGGTTTAATGTTTTCTCCCAGTGTTGTGTCTCTGAGCAGTTATCATTCTGTCAGATGGAGAGAGCTTCACTGGAAATTGTGATTTCATAACAGTAGCAGATGTTACAAATTAATATTTCATTTTATTCATAATGCATTTATAAGAGACCTGAAAATTAAATCTGGTAATCGTGTGGGCAAGGAAACAGACATTTGACATTCAGCTCTAAAGACAATCGCCCCTAGCGTTAGAAATTACCTTTTTTGTCATCCTCCATCAAAACTATTATTTAGAGGGTGAGACCCAGCTTCTTTTAAAGGCGCATTAAGTGCAATTTTATGGATTCATAAAGATCAAATAAACGATGTAAGAATGGAAACCCTTTCTCTGAGAGTTCACCACGTTACTCACAATAGACCAATTTGCAAGACTGCAGTCGCAATGGATCCGATTTACTATACAAGTACGAAAGAGGCCTTGGTTGGATTGAACAAAAATCGGTTGAAGAACAAATCTGTTTACGAACTAAATTTTCAGTCACAGAACAGATTAAAATTGTCAACTGTAGTTCTAAGCATTTAAAGTAGAGCAGGGGTGCTCAAGTTCGGTCCTCGAGGGCCCCTATCCAGCCTGTTTTCCATATTTCCCTCCTGTACCACAGCTGAATCTAATGATCAGCTAATCAGCAAGCTTTGCAGAAGCCTGATAACGATCCTGATCATGAATCAGGTGTGTTAGTGGAGAGAAACATGGAAAACAGGCTGGATAGGGGCTCTCGAGGACCGAACTTGAGCACCCCTGAAGTAGAGTAATTGGTGCCTAGTGGTTCCTTTGTTGTTTTCCAGTAAGCTAGTGGTCTGCAACTTGTGGCTCTTTAGTCCCTCTCCTGTGGCTTCCTGTGGATCTCTAACAAAAATTGTAGACATTTATAGATTTTTTATATTTTTATTTTTATTTTTAAGAAAAAATATTCTTTAAATGAATTCATGATTAAATAAGGAAAAACAAATAGTCAGAAAATGAATACCAAAAAAAGGTAGAGAAAAAAAATATATATATAATGTCCAAAAAAGGAAAAGAAAGGCATAAAATTACAATAGCATGTCCATGAAATTGCCAAAAATGTCAAGGAATTGAAAAAGGGGCAAAAAAATAAAACATTCAAAAAGTAACCATAAAATGTCCACACCCAAAAAAAGCAGAAAATTACCATAAAATGTGTTTGAAATTGCCAAATTAAGTCAGAAAATTATTTTTTTTATCAGAAAAGAAAATGTTCAAGAAGTAACTATAAAATATCAAAAAACAAAAGAAGAAATCCCTAAAATTAGCATCAAATCTCCACAAAATTGCCAAAAATGTCAGAAAATTGATAGCAAAAAAGGTAGAAGAAATGTAAAAACAATAACCATAAAATGTCCAAAAAAAGAAGAGGCATAAAATTACCATACTGTATGTCCATGAAATTGCCCAAAAAGTCTGAAATTTGACAGAAAGGCAGAAAAGTCTACAAATGTACCCCCCCTCACAATTTTTTTTTTTTTAAGTAAGATTAAAGGAAGAAGAAAATTAATTGGATGATGCGAGGAAGAGGCGGTTAAGAAAAATGATGGATGGATGGATGGATGGATATTTTTGTGTTATGGTTAAGGTTGCTAACCCTTGCAGTAAGCGGACAGCGAAAATTTTTACTTATTTCTCATCTTAACATATACATCAGTCAACCATAACTTGGTGCTTTTGAAGCAATGCCGTATGATCCGCCTCACAGCTTTTCCCCTTCCTTAGACATAGAGACACAAAACAAAGCCTCGATTATTTCCTCTTCTTGCACTATTGCTTCCTCTCAGGAAGAAAGTCCAATTCATGGTTTCCTCGAAAAGCATGCTGGTAGAAAGAACAATGACTCTGATCTTTACCACACTGAATGTTTCAAGAGAGGAAAAACATGGAATAATTGGCTTTCATTTCAACGCCGCATGTATGTGTGTGTGTGTGTGTGTGTGTGTGTGAAAGTCGACCTTCCGCGACACATTACGGATGATTTAATTTTGCCTTAATCACAAAGCATTTCCACAAACTGATTAAAGGCTGTCAACAGCCTCTCTGGAGGCAATGATGGGATTTGAGAGTAGAAATGACAGCCACCTGATAACATTTCTCACTCAGTGCTGCCAGATCTCATGAATAAGAAAACAATGTGGAGCTCATGTGGCCTTATTTAGAGAATACCTCAGTGCTGTGGTATCCAGCTTCATGGAGCATGACTAGCTTTCTGCAGTCTGCACAAGAAGGAGCAAATTCCCAGACCCCGCAAGCTCCGCTGCTCCCTTTTTGCAAAAGGCGCAACCCTGTTCTCCTCCCTCCTGTACGCCTGCCTGCTTTTTGCTCCCCAGATTGGGAATTGGGGAAATTCCTCAGCCCGGTTAAACGACTCCTGATACACATGAAAAAAGGCTTCATTCTTTGTCAGCTGGGAAACTCGAGACACTGGGAAATGGCTTCACCTTCCAGTCATATGTAATATAGAGGTGGAGAGAGTTGCTGCACCAAGCTATCTTTCTTCCCTCCAGATAGTGAGGAAATATGAAGCTTTGAGGGGAAAGTTTGACCTGAAAATGCAGTCGGATTTTCATGTTATATAAAACGCGAAACTTGGGAGAGTTTATCAAAATGATGATATCTGGGTGGCAGCGTTAGTATAACATTGCATTCTTGCCTTTTATTTACGGTTTAATGTCTATATTTTGAAAACATTTTTTAGAATAATCCTGACATTATTAAATTCAAAGCGTCTCGTACGCTGAGATGGAAAGCAGTGCAGTAACAAAGAATAGAATGCTTAAAAAAAAAAAAGAGCAACTAAAGGCAATCGCAGCTGACACAATAGAAAGAAACACAAACATTTTATGCTCATATCAGAGGCGCCAAATCCAGGTCCAGAAAGTAAAAACCCTGCTACCGTTTGGCTTTAGCCTCCGGTGCTAGTTAGCTAGCTCCCTAGCTAGCTCCCATGGTGCTCGTTTACCTGTTAGTGAGCTAACTAGCGAACTAGCACCCTTGGTGCTTGTTTACCTGCTAGGTAAAACTATGGGAGCTTGGCTTTAGCCCCTAGTGCTAGCTACCTAGCTTGCTAGCATCCATGGTGCTCGTCTGCTAGGGAGCTAGCTCGCTAGCTAGCACTAGGGGCTAAAGCCAAACTGTGGAAGGGTTTTTACTTTCTGGACCTGGATTTGCCACCTCTGCTCATCATCAGTTCTTTTTTTCTATTAATGTTTAGCACTGGCTTTCATAGCTTCTTTAGTTAGACTCGAGATTCTTCAAAATAAAAATTAATCCCTCTTAGAAAGAAATTTTGCTTCTTGAAAGATTGTTTTGAAACGGGTCACAGTGACTTACGCACCATATAACACAGGTTGTCGGCTCATTTTGTTACCATAACATTGTTTTAGTGTCAATCAATTTACCGTACAATGAGAAACTAATTATCAAATTAGTCAACTATTTTGAAACTCAATTAATCATTTAGAAGCTTTGATTAAACTTGAAATTGTCCACATCCAATATCAGCCTCTCAACAGTTAATATTCTCAGATTTTTTTTGCCACCAACATCTGATTTTAGTTTGTAAAAAAATCACTATTTTGACCTCTTTTCTGACATGGTACGGACTAAACTAATAACTGAATCGAAATCAAATTGTTATTGTCATCAATTGTAATGTCCTGTTTTTAAAAAAAAAATGGCTGGAAAAAAATGTTTTGTCCAATTTCCAATTAATCAAAAAATAATAATAATAATAATAATAATAAAAATAAATTAAGTGATTATTAAAATCATTGTTTGTTGCAGCTCTACTCTCAACTGGAACATCACGAACTATAAGGATGGAGATCTGTTGCAGCCGTGAGTACATTTAAACACAACACGTTACTAACAATTCCCAAGTGTCTTATTCATTAAACACTTTTGTCAAAAGACCCCAAAGATCAAGAACCTGACTCAAAATAGCTTGCAGGTTCCAGATTTTCTGGCCAAATGTGGCAAAATGCTACCAAAAAAAAAAAAGAATTAATTACCATTATCATTGATTCTATCCAAGTAAAGAAGACTTTTTGTTTATAAAAATCCAGAAAATGGAGAATCACACAGAAAACAAACTTCCACAAAAGAGAAATACTCTCGGTCCAATCTTCACCCATATGTGACAACAATAAGTATGTAAGTAATATGTACGTTTGATATTGTTTGCTAACTCAAAATTCATCTTTAAATAGATCCGGATTGTATTGTTTTGCAAATGTCTGATAGGTCCATGCACTTTTGCATAAGATTTGAATAATGGCAAATGATTACGCAAAACTCAATGGGGATACTTGTAAACACATTACCAATACAGGTTTCTCATGTTTCAGGCCAGTTACTCGATGTGATAGTTGGCTCAGTGGACCAGAATGAATGTATGCATAGGTGCATATAACTATATTAGTGTACCGGTATATACTTCTCTTTGCGCCAACACACTTCTGTTCTCCCATGATGGAGACATGTGCAGTTTACATGACAGGCATGGCCTCAGAGCTGTCGGTCTGTTGAGAGGTTATCTGAAAAGAATCACTGCTGGTTTAAAAGCTGAAATAAACCTCCACTTCACATAGAGCTGGGGTCTACAACCTGCGGCTCTGGAGCCACATGTGGCTCTTTAGTCCCTTTCCTGTGGCTCCCTTAGGATCTCTAAAAAAAATAAAATAATAATAAAAATTTAAAATGTATACATTTTTTTACATATAGTTTTTATTTTATATATTATATTATATTATATTTTATATTATTATTTATTATTTATATTATATTATATTTTATATATTTTATTTTTTTAGATAAAATACTTGAATGAATTAACAATTTAGATTAAAAAAATGAATAATTTAATATTTCAAAAAATGTCAGAGTGCAAATTTGTAAGTTATCAGAAAAGAGATGAAAGGTAGATGATTTAGAAATACCTAAACATTTCCAAAAGATCACCATAAAATGTCAAATGGCTAGAATCCGGTGTGGTGTGTTTATATGAGATGTGATGTTCATTAATGCACTGTCCCAACTAAATAAAATTGAGGAATTGAGGGGAAAAAAGAGCAGAAAATTAATGTACACATATAATGTACACAAAATGTATTTTTAAAAAGGCAAAAATAAAACATTCAAAAAGTAACCATAAAATATCCACACACAAAACAGGCAGAAAATTGCCATAAAATGTCTTTAGAATTGCTAAAATAATAATAATAATAATCATCAGAAAATTCATTATTAAAAAAAAAAAGGCAGTATAAAATGTCCAAAACCAAAAAAGAAATCCCCCAAATTATCATATGATATACACAAAATTGTCCCCAAAAAGTCCAAAAAAGAAGAGAGGTTAAAAAAAAGAAAAAAGTTTTTTGCCATAATATGTCCATGTTTCATTCATCACAATGTTCAGACATATTTTTTTTGTTATTTCTTTAGCGTAAAATGGCTCTTTTGACAGTAAAGGTTGCTGACATAGGGAAAGAAGATCTGTAGCAGTGTGCGAGAAAGAAACAGATCTCCCTTCATCTCTGTTTCAGGGGCAGATAAATGGGACATCTCCAATTATGTGTTGGCCTGTGACTCAATTCCATTTCAAATTTTAATAATTAGACATCAGGTTAAGACACTTGGCAAAACAACACACTTGTTGGATCCAACATTTCAAAATATTTGGCTACATTCCTCTATTTGTAACCTAAAATACAATTATATGCAAGACATTTTTAGTTTACGGTAACTGGTTTACAACTGGAGTTTCATGTATTATGAATACATCATTCTAATTCAAGTGAGGAAAAATGTTGGTTCATAATTGAACTGACAGTCTTAATTGCCTTCCTTTATAAATAAAGCTGCTAATAATCACTATGCTCATGACTTCAAATGGTGACGATGGCTTCCAGCTGAGATCTATCATTCTGTTATATAAACCTCTGCTGTGCAAACACACACCTTTGCTGCAGGCGGACACACGTTGTGCCTCGGCTACATAAATCAACACACAGAAAGTGCTCCAACATGAGCTCCCAAATGATCATGAGCACATATGAGACAGACGATGTTGGTTTAACCTGTGCAGTGACCTATTTCACACTGTCCATTTGCACACTCACATGCAAACAGATTCAAAAAGACAAGCATATGATCAACTGTTGCAGCTAATTAGGGCATGATGCTGTTCAATTTAGTTGTAATTGATTTTGTACGAAAAAAAAGCACGCAGCGGAATGTGCGTTGTTTGAAGTATATCACTATAATTAAGTTTTATGAATGAGAGTGCTTGTTCTACAAATGCCTCCACATTCTTCGTACCAGCCCTTTTTTCTTGTTCAACTAATTCTAAATACTGCCCATGTGACTCACATTACATGCCTCTCTCCATGGAAGACCAAAAATGCCCAAATAAAAAATACATTAATAAATAAAAGTGAAAATAATAACGAATATAAAAATAGAATTCAATACAAAAAAATTAATATAAATGGAAATATAAAATAAAATAAGGACCGCCCCCTCATTTGAATAACATTTCATGACGCATTTCATGCTGGCAGCGTCTGCAGCATGAAATAAATAAATATGAGACCAGAGTGTTTTTATTTATTTATTGACATTTAAATCTATTTATATATATATATCTTTGTATTCATTTCCACATTTATTTTAATTTTAATTTTTGGAATCTCATTTTTGTTACTGTTATTTGTTTGCTTATTTATTTATTTATATGTGTATTTTTTGTCATTGTTATATTCATTTTTTTACAATTAAATTATTGAAAATATATTTTTATGTCACTTTTAATTATTATTATTTTATTTTTTTTATTTTTCATTTTTGGTCCTCCATACTCTCTGGTTCAATTTAGGCCAAACAAACCTTGTCGCTATTACACAGCGTTTTGAAGTTAAAGTGTTTAGTAGGGATGTAACGTTAACGGCAATACCGTGATATTAAAATTGCCACAATATCCTCGTGTTACGATATTAAAAGCGGCACATCTGTTAAAAAGGCCAGGTAGTGCAGTTCCAGTACCCTCTGGTGATTAGTTTAGTGCAGTTTAATTTTAATTAGGCATGTTTTGGCCACCTACGTTTAAGACCCACACTAATCGCTAGCTGAAGCTTATCAATATGCCATTCGATAGCAACATTGGAAGCTCAGTCACATCAGTGTCAATCAAAATTTTTTTTAATTCATTGCAATTAACAGCAATTACGCCATAAAACGTTCAGGGAGTGGCTGTTTGAATGTACTATTCTGATGGAGTAGTTTGCCTGTCAGTCACTGCGAGCAACACCATTCAAGTGCTCAGTGTCGGAGAACACTTTATTTCTCTCACACCTCACACAGTCTGGTTTTCTCTGTCACTTTATCACTGCAAGGGCATGCTTCTCATCAACCGCTTTTAAAAGCCTGTGTGTTAGTGGTGTTGCAGAAAATTAACAGGAAGGTTCTTTTCGTTAAGCACCTAAAAATTGTTTATACATTTGCTTGATGGATGCACATACTGAGCCATTTACCATGTTACAGCTTCTTTTTTTTCTTTTCTTTTTTAAATGATGCAAGCTGTTAAATTAGCAAAAAGAAAACAAATACAACCACATCCTTTCATGGCCACATCATTAACACCTGCCTGTAAATCTGCTTGAGGGTTGAATGGGTCATGGTTCACTAGATGTCTTCCTCATTACACAAAACACAGCAAGTATAGTGGAGACGAAGATGGATGAATGTTTAACGTTCTTCACTTTTTGAACTTTTTTACTATCAATGTACTCAAATACCCCATCACACCATGATTAATGGTATATTGTCGAACTAGGCAGATAGCTCATTGACTATTAAGAATGTAGCAAAAACGGTTTGAACCGGAAAATTGAGTGCATCGAATCGACTATACCGAGATACGCATAGAATCGTCCGTTATTGGAGAGAGATATTTTAGAAGGAAATGGCACATTTACAGGCCTGACAAGTTCATTCAAATGTAATGTAATGTAATGTGTGTAAAATGTACGTAAACATGCGCAAAAACCCAAATAAGACCCCTGGGTTACTCCTTTTCTCATCCAAATATTTGATCGTATAAACACGAATCGGGGTACTATTTCCATTGAACTTAACATTTGTTTTTGTTCTGCGCATGCTCTATTCGCAAAGAATCTTGGTCTTCAGCAACTACATTTTCAAAAAGTGTTTCATATACATCATAGTTAGTTCTGCTCATTGCCCACTATTGCTTTTATTGTCCATAGAGGGCAAAAAAATTATATATATATATAATGTATGGTTAGGTCTGATGCCACTGAATATATTTAGTGGTTGAAAGTAAAATAATATTGATTATTTAAATTAGTTATCACACGTCAAAGAGAGGAGCCAACTTTTGGCTAAAATACCACGAGAGGGGTAAAAAAAAAATCTGCACAAAGGATAGAAAGTAAGAAGCAGAAATGACATTTATATGTGTTAGCACGATGTCCGTGCGTTGGATGGAGGTATTCCAATTGATCACATTACCATACGGGAGTAACACTGTCCACTCACGCATGTAAACGTGTTATCCCCAATGTTTCGCAAACCCGTATTTTGACCTTTACCCCAATATTGACTGCATGTAGTTATAGCTTGTACCAGGAGCACCCTGGGCTCCAAAGATACTTCAAGATGGTCTCAAAAGAGCACGGGATCAAACCCACAACCTACCTAATCTTTCCATCTACTGGTATTACATGCATTGAAACTTCTTTACAATATTCCTCTGTCTAGGACACCTCAGTCTAACTTTTAGCTTTGGTAAATGTGACCCAAGTTGAAAGGCAAAGGTGGTAGAGTGAAAGAGAAGCAGATGGAGTAAAGTCAGGCAAGGTGGGGGAGGAGAATTATTTTGCCGCTTTGTTGACTGATCTGATACAATCCTCGCTGCAGCAATTGAATTTCCATCCAAGCCTTTGCTTAAGAGGATTTGGACTGAGGGGGAGTTGGAAGGCCATGATAGAATCGATGAAAAAGATGCATAGAGGAAGAAGAGAAGGTTTTGGGAAATAAAAATGAGGATTGATGAAGCAAAGTTCAAAGATAAATGTTTTTTCTTTGTAAGATGTTATTGCTCTGCATAATTTGTGGACTATTTTAGGAGTGGAAAGATGTGAGGAAATAACACATATCGCCAAAAAAGAGGAACAAGGAAAGAGAACTAGAGTAATTTAAGAAGCAAAGGAAGTGTGGCATGACAGGAGAGGTGTGACAGGTGCTGCTCTCTGATCGCATTATCCGGGATTAATCCTGGCTAGCCGTCAGCACGTTTGTTGGCAAATGTGCAGGCATGTGTGTGTTTACACACTGAATGAAGCATCAGGTCAGTCAGTCAGCTTCGATGAAGCTGACCTGCGATGTAGAGATCTTATTTGAGCCTGGATTTCTTATAAACGGGCCATTTACACAGTAGCTTGAATTGCAAACTGATCAAAAGTTGTTGTGATGCATTTTTCCTAGGCTTAAAATGACTCTGGCTATTTAAACTTTCATGCTTTCCAGCTCACACGCACTTCACAAAGTGACAGAATTCTGAAAGCTTCAGATCAGATACAAACAGGTCGAACAGTGGATGACTAAGGTCATGCTGTCAAAGGTTGTCATGTGCGTATTCACATGTGCTGTATGAAGATCAAAAGGCATGTCATTTGTAGCATATGACCTCAAAATATCGCGGTCATACATCAGCTCATATGCAACGCTGTGAGGAGGCGTCATCGTGCTGCTCTAATCCAGTCTGGGCCACCAATGCCTGATGATGAAAAATATTAAGGCTCTGGGGATGAAAAATTATCTGTTCTAAGACACTCTAATCCTCCTTTAATCAACTCCAAGGCAAAGTGTCATATTTTCCAAGAAATGGCTGGTATCATGAGAAAAATCCATTCCACAGTACAAATATTGCACCATCTTTTTCATTGAGATTTTTGACAGACTTTTATAGTTAAATTCAATTGAAATAAGATTAAACATTCTATCACCCTCGGGTATAGTGATGACAAGCAAGGGCCAGTTCAGAAGTCATGTCTTACAGGTCGCTTGAACAGTGTAGGCCAAGGGTCAGCAACCTTTCATGTCAAAAGAGCCATTTTAGGCCAAATAAATAACCAAAAATGTGTGGAGCCGCCCAAAAAAATTGAAGGTTGTTATGAAGGCAACAGTGTGTTAGTGTTAAAACTGTATTGAGGGCATAAGAGCCAATTAGAGATGCACCACAAACGACACAAAAATATGCAGCATCCAATACTTTGGCATTCATTTTCATCTACTTTTTGTTTTTAGTTTTTGGAATTGGAAATTTTATGGACATATTATGGTAATTTTATGCCTCTCTACTTCCTTTTTATTTTATTTTATTTTTTTACATTTTATGTTTGTTTGTTTTTTAAATAACTTTTTTTCTGCCATTATGCCATCAAATTTCTGACATTTTTTGGCAATTTTGTGGGAATTTTATGGTAATTTTAGCGATTTAGTAATTTTTTTTATAGTTATTTATTCGACATTTTCTTTTTTGCATTAAAAAAAAAACTTGTATGACTTTTTGGGCAATTCGAAACATTCCTTATGGTAATTTTCTGCCTTTTATTTTTTGACATCTTAGCTTACTTTTTGAACATTTTCTTTTCTGCGTTTTTCATTCAATTCTCTCACATTTTCGGCAATTTCATGGACAATTTATTATATATTTCTGCTGTTCCTCTTCCTGTGTGGACATTTCATGATCACTTTTGGATTATTTTAGCTAATTAAAAAAAAAAAAAACGTTTTCATCTTTTTCTGACAATTTAAAAAACTGACATTTTGGGGAATATTTAATTATTCACTTTTTATCTGAATCCTTAATTCATTAGAAGAATATTTTATCTAAAAAATACAAATACATATGTAAAAGAAATACTAATTTCTACTATTTTTTAATATATTTTTTAGAGATCCACAGGGAGCCACAGGAGAGGGACTTTTGAGCCACAGGTTGTAGGCCCAGAGAGGAACTAGCATTTTCCTGGTCTGAATGGAGCCAAAAACACTTTTGTCTTGGGAATGAGAATGACTGAGAGGATTATTTAAAACTATGTAAGCACCACTATGAAATTAGATCTGCATCTAGATGAAGAACAAAATACAACAGACCAATCAAACAACCCATCTGATATATTAACGAGATTTGATAATGTCTCAGAGTCATTACCTTATTGACAAGCAAGTAAATTGTGGAGTGTTAGAAACGTTCAAAATCAATGATGAAACAGTCACGGCTATAACTACTCATAATCAAATGGGCACACTGACAATATCTGCAAAACAACATGGATCTGTTTCGGTTCAAGTGTGAACAGTGACGAGATTTAAGCTAAGCATTATTCATGTATTTGCACATTGATGACTTTGTGTGATTATAGCAAAGCTGCATGCCAGACACAGTGTGGTGTCCACAACCAATAGGCTTAAAAAAAAAATCCAGAGAATCAAATCCGACCCCCAACGATGCCACGCACCATCAAGTAAACTTGGGATTTGGGAGGAAATGCTACTAGTGAACTCCAACATTTACCTGTGTGGATTAACGGCATTGTTGAGTCACATGACCTGATGCCATTTGTTGGACAACCGCCTACTGTGGCAAGAGGGTGCTTTAAATCTCATTTTATCGTCTTATTTAGCCCATATGCAAACACAATACTGGATTATGACTGATTTTGATTTATGACTGATGACTGAAGAGGCACAGAATATTGTGTTCTATTGCTATAAAAACATGGGCACCTGCAAAATAAAGATTAGAGTCTCTTTTTCCATCATGAAAAAATGTATATTTGTACCTGTTTCCGTTTTGCAGCAATTAGCATTAGAATATAGCTACGTTTCATCATTATTTACAAATCTGTTAAAAACATTGGGGAAAAGAGCTTGTTGCAACATGGCCCTGGTTGATCTCTTATACTCTGCTGTCACCTGTTGGCCAATTTTTGTAATAACCACCATTGCTTTAAGCGACTTCTTCAGTTCAGAAGCTGCATCAAAGCCTTCTATACAGGAGGCTCTAGCATAAAAAACATTAGACAATTGAAATATTTAAAATATAAGGTGCTTATACGTTTGGGAAGGGAGGGGGGGCAAATTAGTTTAAAGACAAAAAATTAATGAATAATTCTTTAGATGCTTAGATGACAATTTATTGTGAGCAAGTTTGAAACAAAAATATTTGGGAAATGTAGCACTTTTAAATCCTAACAAACAGGAAATGGTTTAAAAATGCCACATACTGTACTGCATTTGTAACTTGGATTTACAAAAGAAAAAAATTCCTATTAAGAGAAGCCTCCTCGTGGATTTAGGACAAAGATTAAAAACAAAATTCCAGCAGCTAAACATGCTTTTGAATGCGTCTGCCAATCCTCTATTTTCTAGTTAGCCACATGGTCATTTGCAGTTCTTTCCCTGTGCTGTAATTCTGCAAGAATGTGTGGTTTTAAAAGATGGCAGGGTGCTTTTCTTAAAAGGTCCTGAAACAACACAATGTTCTCATAGACTGCTCCACCCAGAGCTCCAGGTTTACTTTACCACTTTTTATTTATTTATTTTTTTTACTTGCGGCTTATAGATGATGTGGTGTCAAGTAAGAGGAAAATAAAAATCTGAAGAGAATTTAAGTGACATCATTTACACAAGTCTAATGGGAACGCTGGGGATAGAGCCGCTATCAAAAGCCACCAGGCAACAGATGTTTACAGCAGCATTTGCACTTAACGTTCAACAAAAGTTCGACTAAAAGCCTCGTGCGGTCACCGAACCACACATAGCTAAGTGCAGCCGCACTAAATGGAAGCAGAAGCAGACGCAATCAGGTGAGTTTGTAGGCAGCGCTGCATGCCATAAACAGATGTCGCAAGATCCGTGTCTTCACTCGATGCTTTCAAGCGTGTCTTTATGACTTCATGGGATAATTATGTCATGAAATCAGAGAAACACGTGGTAAAAACAAGTCGTCTGCCGCTGCCAGTCTTATGACTTGTATGCCGAAAACCCTTTTTGCAACGATGTCCCTTGTATGGCGCAACAGTTAGCTTGGCTTGTCTTTTCGACATTTAAGCTTGCCTTAATGCAGTTTTTGTTGACATTGGATACTTGCTACCAAAATCAACACAACACCATCCCAAAATCATATTCGATCGCTAATTTAGGACGCTAAGAAACCGCTAGTTAATTACGATGTCATTGTATGATAGGGCACAAGTCTCTGGCGTTAGCAACTAGTTTTTTGTCCCTTTTGCGGCATGACAGCTAGCTTGACTCCTCTATGAAATTTAAGCTTGGCTTAACGCAGTTTTTATTAACATTAGATACTTTCTGCCAAAATCAACACAACACCCTAAAATCATACTCAATCGCTGATTTAGGATGCTAGGAAACCACTAGTTAATTATGATGTCATTGTATGATACAGCACAAGTGTCTGCCGTTAGCGACTAGCAGCTAGTTTTTTGTAACGACGTGCCTTGTGTGACACAACAGCTAGCTTGACTATGTCTTTAAGACATTTAAGCTTGTCTTAACGCAGTTTTTGTTGACATTAGATACTTGCTACCAAAATCAACACAACGCCATCCCAAAATCGTATTTGATTGCTAATTTAGGACGCTAAGAAACCGCTAGTTAATTACGATGTCATTGTATGATACGGCTCAAGTCTCTGGCATCAGCGACTAGCAGCTAGCTGCTAACAACAAGTGACTGCCTTTTTTTAATGGGCAAAAGTGTTTTATTTAAAAAAAATTATATATATACTTAAATGATGAGGTTAGGTCTCCCAAATGAGTCATTCAGATTGTAATCAACTGCCCAATAACTTGTGGTAAAACTTTGCATCCTTCCAATTTATTAACATGCTGATGATGAAATCAAAATATTTCATTTGATATCTACAAACAAGATACAATCTTTCAATTAAATATTAATACTAATTCTAGGAAAGTGGTTAAACTAGGACTAGTGCGGTCACTATTGAATATTTTTAGAACAATTACTGTTGGTATGCTGAAATCAGAGGATTTGGACAATTTTAAATCAAAAAATTGCTCCAAACGATTACTCGATTGTTAAAATAGCTCTTGATTAATTTCATAATCGATTACTTGTAGATTAATTGATTAATTTTGGAAGCTCTAACTTGGACACTTATTGACCATTAATCAAAAAATTACCACTGATGAAATGAGACTAATCCAAAATTGCACTTTGAATAAACCTGTACTGTACACGTTATTTGCATTTGAAATCAAAGCATGCGCCATGTGACACGGTTTATGCGGTTTCTAAATCGGTGTTCTGAATAATACACCCAATCTCTCAGAATAATGGAGCACTGGAGTGCGGGTTATTCAGCTGAAAGGGTTTACAGACAGCGCTGGAGAACACAGATGGCCGTTAACAGAGTGCATTAGTAAAGATTAACTTGCCTGGTAGGAATCACTGCATAGTGAACCTATTATGTTACCAACCAACCATGATCGAGAGAAAGAGGATACTTAGGGTATGATAAGGCTCACTTTTTGCTGCTATGTTAGCACTAATTTAAACACACACACAAACAAAGAACATTTTTCAAAGAAAAATAACATTGACACTTCACAAACTAGACAAAGTGAAATTTCTGTAAAAATTGTGTTGGAATGCTGAAAGCTGATTGCTAAGATTTGAATGCATGCGGAATGCTTATGAAGTCAATTGAAAGATAGATTGTGTGAAAATGACAAATTATTAATTATAGTTGAATGATAAAGGAATAAAAACAAAACTTGAACTGCAATCTGTCTAACGTAGACCTCCTGTTTACCGCTCAAAAAATTCAAAGTCTGTCCCATTGAAAATTAATGGGGGAAAGTTGATATTTAACATAAAATTGTGCAAAAAAAACTGTATTTAGTGTGGAATCAGGTTATATATTCCCAGGATGGAATTTTTGAAGCAATTTGAATGGTGTAAATTGGCATAAGTGTTAATTGTGTTAAAAGTGTTAACAATTAAAGATTATTTTTAGTCAGAAGTTCATCGAAATAACAGCCAATGCACAAAAGCATCAGTAATTGCTAGCAGACAGGATAACATCTTGGGGGGAAAAAAATATGATCTTAACTACTAAAGCACCATAAAGCCTACCCTATCAGGTTGCTTTGATATGTAATACACTTAATTCAGCATGAGATTTTAGACCATCAAATCAAAATCAATATTGGTTGGTCTTTCAACGCATTTGCGCTGGTGGCTTAACAGACAAACACTGGATCTCAGTGCATTTAATGTACTGTAAAATAATCCTGCCTTGGATTAGTTTGCTGATATGGTAACAATTGAGACTTTGTGCTAACAGTGCAAATGAACAACTGGATGTAAATCTGCTACATCACATTCAGAAATGGAATAAACCGGAAGAAGTTCATGAAAAAAAAAGGTCATATCCTTTGTTAGATGACTATTCATGATCACTTACAGATATTTACTTTAAAGGATATGTTGACACACCATCACGCATTCAGAGAGAAAATGTTCTTATGAAATCCCACGTGAGCTCACCGTTTTTTTCTAGAACAATTTTCTCATGGAAATGGCTCCAAATGAAGCGACTTCCATTAAATATAATTTGCAGTTAGTTGTACAACCCACGTAAAAGCCTTTATTTACTCAATGTTCCTCTGTGCGTTTTTTTTTTAATGCAATTTAGGGTGATGGAATGGGAACGCCACTCTTTTGAGTACTGCACAGACACTGTCGCTATCAGTTTTAGAGATGATCAAACAAGCCCGTACGTCGGAGCGAGTACAGATGTGTGAAATGGGTCGTTTGCCATTCTCCATGACAATCTAGGAATGGAAAAATCAAGATGATGTCATAGCTTTGAAACAACAGTGGTCGTTTTTGGACAGCGAACAGAGCAAAAAGTCAGTTCCACGCGCAGCATTTGACTTTCTTAAACATAGCAACGGCACTCACGTGGACCAAAAACTGTAGTGACCTAGCTTTTATACGCCTCTTTGACATGTCAGGACAATGAGGTAACGGCCATGTGTTTCTTATTTTGATGTCGACTTGCCCTACTTTTCCGTTTCCAAGTATTTTCTTTTGTAAGCGCGAAGCAATGGTTAAAGTGATGAACAACATTTAAAGAGAAAACACAGAATCAAAAATAAGTATCCATTAGACTACGCTACCTAGTACAATTGATTTGAATTAAGTATTTGGTGCATGTAAATAATATACATTCCTAATTTCCCATAGTTGTACCAACGTGGTTAATTTTCTTGGACACTTTTCCCACCTCACATATCAAACAGACAATCAGGTCCTGGTTTGGGAAGTCCCGAACACCAAAAGTAGACAGGCTTCACACTTATCACCCCCTTGCAACCACTCTAACTATTTCTCCCAAAGTGGAGGAAGGCAAGCTATAAAATCAGAATGAAATGGGGAAAAAAGCAGACTTCCTGACACAAGGGTTTTCCCCACATTTCTTTTTGTCACAACACCCTCCACTAGCATGTTGCCGCGGAAGTTTCCATTTGCTAAGATAAATAAATGGAGAATAAGAGGGGAAGAAGGATCAATGAGTTGCTTTTCAAATGTACCAGTCCGGAGGGAAAAAAAATCAAAGTATGAAATATCCCATAGAACATGTCATCATAAGGAGAAAATATGGCGCAAAAAAAAGCCCGTATCACACTGAGGGGTAAACATTCGCAACGCTAGCGAATGTTGATTTCACGTCAGGATTTGTTCAAGGTCGCAATGTTTCCGAAGCATTCTTTAAACGTTCTCTAAACAGTTTTAAGGTTTTTTATTGTCATTTGGCAAACGTTCCGAGAACATTTCTTAAACATTCTCTAAACAGTTTTAATGGTTCTCTACACAGTACTACCCTGCCTTCACGTGCTATGGGAAAGATGGACCTTACCACTCGGAATCTCTTACGAATAATTACGACCGAGTTCTGTTCATGTGCTTTTGTTGTTATAGCAAAAAAAAAAATACACATAGCAGCTGATGTACTCTTTGCTCATAAAACCGAACAATTATGGCAAATAATGAGTTGTAAAGGACAGGACATTGAATTGTGTATGCTGCGTAATTGTGTAGATTCTAAAAGAACCTGCTAGTGGACGTTAACGCCCTTAAAAGTGTTAATATTTCTTGCCATTCTCAAATCCTTCTGCGCTCTCCGCCATGTTGAAACTTCAGCTCGGAAACTCGGGTATCAAAATAAATAGAAAATACGACATGAGGGGGCGTTCACGTGCAATTTTCTACTCGACAAGTGGTATTTACCATAATTTTGTTACCACATGAAAGGCAGTATTAATCCGAAACATTCTCTAAACGTTCTCTAAGCAGTTTTAATGTTTGTTTGTTTTTTTTGTCATTTTGCGAGCGTTTAAAGAAAATTTCCTAAACATTCTCTAAACAGTCTTAATGGTTCTCTACACAGTCTTATTCCGAAACATTTTCTAAACGTTCTCTAACCAGTTTTAATATTTTTTCTTGTCATTTTGCGAAGGTTTAGAGAATATTTCCTATACATTCTTAAACATTCTTTAAACAGTCTTAATGGTTCTCAAACCCGGTCCTCGAGTAAACCTGTCCAGCCGTTATCAGGCTTCATACAGAGCTTGCTAATTAGCTGATTGTTTGAAACACCTGTGTTGGCTGTGGGAGACATGGAAAACAAGCTGGGTAGGGGTATTTGAGGACTGCGGTTGAGAACCACTGCGCTACACAGTTTTAATGGTGATTCTTGTTGCAAAGAAATTCTGAACATGTTCAAAATCTTTTTCTTTTTTTTGGATCACAAACAAATTGTACATTTTCAAAGTTTTTCCGCTCGGCTTGAAAGATGATTTTTAAGTGTCATGATGTCAATTTTTGTTTTTGGTCAGTTTTAGCTTTGTCATGTTTTCCTTGTCCTTGTCTTCTTGTTAGGTTCTTGTATTCACCTGCGCTTCTAAAGCCGGTCGTTTGTGCCCTCCAATCAGCTCCCTCAACCTCTTGTGGCTTTTCCAGGTGCTTCTCATTGTCTCGTCAGTTGCCTTGTATTTAGTTCCTTGCTCTCCTTCACTTCTTGTTAGTTCATTGTCCTTGTCATGTCTCTTCTTCCCAGTTTGCATAGTGTACCTAGTTATTTTTTGTCTTGTGTCAGTTCTGTGTTTTTGATCATTTGAAGTATCTTGTTTCCCTTTTTGTTGACTATTTGTGACTTGTGAGTTGTGTATGCAAAAGTCCCTGTTAAAGTAAAAGCCCCTTTCTAATATGTCAGCAAGACGGACGATGCGAGGGAAAAGGGGGGCTGTATAGGAAAGCAACCCCCTAACCAACGTGCATACCTCCAGCAGATGTTCATAAATCTACTGCACCCCCAAATGAAAGGAAAGAAATGAATAAGATGGAAAAAATGACAGCAGCTCTGTGCCAGGGCTTGTAATGCCACAATCCAGGACAGTCAGTTTGTTTATGTGGCAATAGAGGAAAATAAGATTACTGTCTAAGTCAAACTGAAACAATACTTTTAAGAGCAATGTAAACATTTTTTTCTGACTAATTGGAAATCTAAATATTGTTTTTTTTTCTTAAATTGGACTGAAACGTTGAAATAATTCAAACTATTGCAGTATGCAAACAATGAAGACTCATTTGTGATGTCATCTTTAATTGACGTTGCCATAAAATGACAAGGCTCCAAAGTATTTTGTTCTTTACAGAGCAGTTCAGCAAAAACAATGACTTCATTTGAGGAGCAGCTTTTACAATTTTGAGGGGAAATGTTTTGCAGCTTAATCCATGGACATTAAGAAAGGGTTTTATTAAAAATAAATAAAATATGACAATATAATTTTTTTTTTTTTTCTTAAATTCCCGTTTTGTATTGGAACAAACCACAGTCGGGCATTTTCAAACAAATATGAATTTCAGTTTAAACTTAAAATTTCAGAATGGGTAATATGGTCTTTTAGCAAAGCTAATTTTTATTATTATTTTTTTTTTTAATAGAGCGCAATCTACTGTTATTTAATTTTGAAAACATTTATAAAGCGGACCGCAAAAATCAGGACTCAGAATATTATAAATATTTCAGACTATATTAATTAGTATACAGACGCTCCCCTACTTACGAACATTCGAGTTACGAACAACGGTACATACGAACATTTCTGCGCGTACAGTATGTCGAAAAATGTTCGGAAAGAAATGCTGTAAGTTAGATTTTGTATTGCGCGTAGTGCTTCTTTCCGCCGCTAATACCGACGATTCGCGCTGTGAGAGCTCATTGGAGGCTGAGCAACGTGGCGAGGAGGAGGAGGAAGAAACACCGGTCCCCATGAAGCAGGAAATAACTTTTGAAGCCGATTCCAGCGACGACGAAGAATCTCTCATGATACAAAATCCTCCTCTTCCTCCTCCTCCTCCATCATCTCCTTAAACATCGAGTACATCTTCCAAAAGTAAGTTAAACTTCATTTTATTTATCTTATTACGTACATGTACATACTGTGTGTGTGTCTCTCGCTCTCTCTCTCTAACATACGTAGTACAGTACAGTACTGTACGTATTCTCTCCATTTTATTAAAAGTTTTTTTCAGTACAAACCAATGCAGGTTACTTGTACAAGCCTTAAACATACTTATATAAACCTTCAATATACTTATATAGGCTTTAAACATAAATTATAATACAAAATATTGCACTGAAGCAATTTACGAACAAATTCACCTTACGAACGATCGTCCGGAACGTAACTCGTTCGTAAGGTGGGGAGCATCTGTACTGTACAATTAAATATACATAATATATGTTTTCTGCTTTTCTTTAGCACTATTGACCATAATTTTCTCTCCAGAATCCAGATAATTATGAATTTGCCTCCTAATTAATTGTTTAAAGTTGGATACGCTCAGCTTTAACGCATGTCAGGTCACTTATGGAAAAAAACTGCATTTAATCACCTAAGCACTTATTTACATGCCAAGCCGTTAGCTTAGCAATATGGCTTCTTCATCTTCTATTGATTAGGCCTACTCCTCCTCATCTCTTTATAGAAATGATATTTGTCAGAAATCTAGCTCATTGGAGGTGATGATTACTTACTTAGGAGCAACTTCACAAAGTGTTTAGCTGCACCAGCAACCCAGCTAGCTCGTTGCTAGCGAGCTGGTGCGGCGTAAGTAGCAACTAACAACAAGCTTGCCTCCCTCACTGAGGGAGCTAACATGAAAACAGAGGAGCCAAAATGTTAAAAAGAAAGAAATTATATGTAGCTAATGGTTTAGTTAAGCTATAAACTGTGCATGTAAACAAAATGACAGCTGGCAGAGAGAATCTAGTTTTCTTCTGGTGAAGTGATGAGGCAGAAGCGAAGCAATGTAAACGGACAGACAGGAACAAGACAATGAAGTCAACATGTTTGTGTAGCTGAGTGACAAAACAGGAGTTCATACTTTGACGTAAAAGTAAAGTGCTACTGCGTTCTCAGTGGTCTCGCTAGCAGGCCATTCTTCCTGCTTCTAGTCTCCATTAAAGATTGCATAACGCCTCACAGGCTGGGACCATGTGAATGCACCCCCTGAAGGTTTGGACGCCAGCGAGTAGGTGGCTTCCCGCAGACTACCAACAACCGGCATCCCATGTGTCAGTGGCGTATTTATTCGAAAGAAACGAAAACAGCGCGAAGGAACACAATCACAAGCACGGAACAGGCGAGGTGGGGGGTGTCTGCAGCTTCAGTTTGATGAGTTCTGAGTTAATGCAAAATAAAAGAACATCATTAAATATACAACAGCAGAGGCTGCAGCCACAGCGCAGCATCTGGCTTCTTTTTGTACGTGACAGCATGCGCTTTCATTTCAATCCTCCGTCAGAACGTTTATATAACAAACTTTTTCGAGCTGGTCATCTTGTGTCCTTGTATAATTGCCTTTTTATAGTCTTAATGAAACAAGAACATATTAAGAGCCGTAGAGAATAATAGGATAGCCTTCCAATGAATCTATGCAATATTTGTTATCATAAATAATATAATAATATATAATTTAAAATATATATATATATAATAACAATAATAATAAATATAATAATACATATGTCATTCATAATATTTTATTTGAAAGTTATTTTTTCCTAGTGCATCCGAAAGTTAAATGGAAGTTCAAGCATGCAAGGCTCATTTCATTACCACCAAACCAGCAAACACAAAACTATCATTTAAGCCAGAAAATGAAACTTGAACACTCCTTAGGGGCCGAGATAATACATTCATCACAATACAAAGCATGTAACTTTTCAAATGTGGGTTCCGTACAAGGCCTATTCACCCTTTAACATTAGCGATAAGCTCCTCTTTTTTCCTTTTTGACAAATTGAAGGTCGTTTCGTAGTTTATCACAGCAATCTGACCTCATCTGCCCTTTTGAGAAAATTGCTGAGAACTTTCACCTTCAGACTGTTCACCTCATAATTGCCTCAGTCTTAAAGGGGATGCCAAACCATTTATTTTTTTGGACAATATTATGTTCTATGCAGCCCCACTGGTCTGAATATGGTATTCTGGTTAGTATTGCATTAGTGGAATATGAGTTAAGTAGCAAAATCCAGCCGTTTTTATCCATCTCAGGGGGCGGCCATTTTGTCACTTGCTGTCGATTAAAGATTACATCACAGTTGCTCAGGTCTCAGGTAACAACCAATCACCGCTCAGCTTCAGAAAGCAAGCTATGATTGGTCGTTGCCTGAGTCCTGAGCAACATTGATGCCATCTTCAATCGACAGCAAGTGGCAAAATGGCCGCCCCCTGAGATCAGAGGTGACAAATCCAGGCCAGAAAGTAAAAAGTAAAAACTCTGCCACAGTTTGGCTTTGACCCCTGATGCTAGCTAGCTAGCTCCCATGGTGCTTATTTACAAGTACCAGCAGGTAAATGAGCACCATGGGAGCTAGCTAAGGAGCTAGCTAGGGAGCTAGCTAGATAGCTCGCACCTGGGGCTAAAGCCAAACTGTGGCAGGGTTTTCACTTCCTGGACCTGGATTTGCCAGCTCTGCCTGAGATGGATAAAAACTGCTGGATTTTGCTTCATAACTCATATTCCACGAATGTAATATCAATCAAAATGTCATGTTTAGACTAGTGTGGTCACATATAACATATTATTGTCAAGAAATGTTAAGATTGACTTCCCCTTTAAGTAATGACTGCTACAGTACCTTAGAAGTCATTCATACATCAGTTGCTATCAGTTTTAATGAATACATGATCAAACAAGTGGAAATTGGTTCAGCCGACTCCCCAGTGTTCTAAACATAAAAAAACAAGCACCTAAGCTTTTCCAGCATTTCCTTTCAAAACATGACAAAAATTACAACCCGTAATGTTTAATGAGTGGAAAACATTTCAGGTCAGTCTTACTACAAAACCCAAGCCTTAATTGTTGCCCTTACTCATAACAAAATATCAATAGCTTGCAGTGATCATTTGAAATCAAATTATCTTCCTCAACATACCAAGACAACCAGTAAGGGTAGAAAGTCCAAGAAGATGCCAAAACCTGGTCGGATTTACCAAATGATTTGGACCTGAAAAAGTGAACTTGAAATTGATGTTTAAACTGATCCTTTATGCTTCAGTTATGAGAAAATAGCCTTCAATGCCGATAACTCAAGGGGATGTTCCATGGGATTTCCTAATTAAAACACAATCAGATGAGCCGAAAGCCGGTTATCTACTACTAGTCGACAGTTGTGCCAAATGAGAATCAATGTCATGTGTCAAGTGGCAACGGGGCCTTTCGGGGACACTGATAAAGAGGAGGGTGATATTGATGAGGTTCAAGTGTGTGTGATGTATTTGCAAGACATTCTATTGTATGTAAGTCCAGAAGGAAAAACAAGATTTCCTCCGGGTCCGAGTTTGCGTTTACACTTACATGAAATCCATTACTGGAACAAATATGTGTGCAATGTTGTCAAATAGAGACTGTGACAGTCACATGAGCGCAACACCAGGTCAAAAACGACGAGTAACGTAACCATGTAAAAACATACAACAAAGGGTCATTAAGTGTTTGATGTGGTTAATTGGACCGGCAGTTCTGACACAGGCAATGGGCCAGGCGGCAAGTCACAACCCACGGGGAAACAACAGGGGGGTTGGGAAGGCAGTAATGACAGGGGCAGCACATGATGGTGCCAAAATCTGTCGCTGCAACCACCGGGCTAATTTGCAAACACACACACACACACACACACGATTACGTGCAAAAAGGGGTTAAAAGCAATTACATAAAGCTACGATGAGGCAACTTTTGAGGAGGTGGAAATCTCATGGGCACTCACTTGCAAATAATATCAATACAAGAGATGGACAGGAAATAGTAATAATCAGTTTGAATTGACACCATATATATAAATGTGTACAGAATTTTGCTTTTTTTTTCATTTGTACTGTATTTAGCTTCTCAATCAATCCACAACATTACAACATTTTGACACATTCTTTAGCAAGACGTTCTAACATCATATCTATTCGTTTAAAGGGCAGTAAGTAGAATAAACAAATAAAAAATTTAATAAAAAATTCAACCGTCTCTGGATATTTATACAATTGAAGCTTCATGAAAAAAAAAAGCATTTAAGAGATTCAGCAACTTATTGCTTTCTTATTGTTGATTAATTTGATAAGAGTTAAATATGATTTTTTATTCCAAAAGGAAAGACAAAAATCTGGGCTCGATTTAAAAAAATATATATATATTTTTTTGCTTGTGAATAAAAAAAAACTTTGTACAATGAATAACCAAATTTATTAAATATTCAAAATTAATAGTCATGATTAAAATTGGATTTACTCATTTTCTGACGTCACATTCCCAATAGCACGTGACGCCTTGATTTTTGCTGCTTAGAAATAAGCATCCAAGAAGGTTTTTAACTTGAAACGTGACTAAGACCTTCTACAAGTTTTGTTTTCTTAATTTAAAAGCAAATGGAGGTACATTAATGAGATTTTTTTTAAATACACTTTTTAGTTCAACACCCGATTTTCTGTTAATAATATTCACATGTCGAGTGAATCAACGTACACTATATGCTTAATTATCAGACTACCTAAAAGTAATGTATATTTCCCATCCGGGGGTTAAGAAAACGTGGGTCTTGAGTTGCCCCCAAGTTGCCTTCTCCCCGCAACCCTTAACTGAACACCCGTTTTAGAGCTCTGAACAAACTTACCCTTTCCCCAGAGAGGTAGACTGCCAAGCCGAGGGTCAAAATGAAGCAAACGTTCCTCATTATTCCGTTTTTTTGGTAGCCCGTTGCAAAGCAAGCCAAATGCCGTCTTTTCTCCGTCCCTACTTCGCCTCGCTTTGCACGTCTGGCTCCAAACTCCTGTCGTTTCTCTCGTGGGACCACTACCGGATACGTGTTGCGTTTTTTTTGTTGTTGTTGTTTAATTCCCACACTACTGCTTCTCAAAATACTCGTTGGCTTTGTTTCGTTGACCTATTGTTGGTAAATGTGACAAATAAATGCAGAAATAAAGCAGGGATTAATAGCGAAGTCCTCTGCGCGCTGCCTTGGTTGGTAAAATCCACACGAGACACGAGACACGTCGCTCGAGCTGCTCTCTCTCTCTCTCTCTCACTCTCTCCCTCCCCACTCTTTCCCTCTCTCTCTTTCCCTGTCCCGCGCCACCTCAGAGCGCACAAATGTGAAACACTTGCGTGTGTTTACGACTAAAGTAGCAGAGTTACGGCACTGTCAAATTGCTTACATTACACGTCCGTTTGCAAATTAATGACGGTTGTTGTCTGGTTGGTTGAAAGAGTAGGCCTACCACCAAGGCATATTTGATTGATTGCACATTTGAATCAATGAATGATTAATGGTTATATACAAACAAATGTTTCCTTACTCCAAAGCAATATTGTAATCTTATATCTTTGTATTGGTAATGTTACTTTTTATTAGTGGGTAAGCAGCACTCAATTATTGTATCTGCATAATCAGTGGAATTGAGTCGAAACATTTATGTGCAATGCCTCACCCTGCTGGTGAATTCAAATCCTACACTTAAAATGATCCATAATAATAATAATAATAATAATAATTTGACAGAAATGTAGCCAAGTACATTAAAGTAACAACTCAGAAGCACGAATCTTCACCAGTAAGCTTAAGTTGCAAGTGGGCATAGACTGTAATTGATGATGTCACACTATCTCATTTCTAATTGGTCAAACTAAGAGTGTTACAACTGTCCCTTTGTTACAACACTCTCTCCCCCCCAATGAGTCATTCCAGAATTAGAGGACATTTTACACCCCCACCCATCAAATTTTAAATAATCCATATACAAAATACTAAAATGTGCAGCTTCTTGAGAAATTTACTTGTTCTGAAATCAAATCTTAAAAAAAGAAATAATAATTTAAAAAAGAAAAAAAAGAATACTTGAAAAATACCAAATAAATCTGGAGTGCCCCATGAAATAAGTTAAAATTGATTTTCTTATTTTTTTGTAATGTTTGTTTCATTGCTGTCTCTTGTAACTGCAGGAACGTTTGTTATAAAAGACCTTCTTTTTTTTCATACCAGTTAGCCCTTATTGAATGTCTCACTCTACCTCATGCAACCCTGTTATGCATATGATCATAATAACACAATTATTTACTTATTCATTTTAATTTACATGAGCAAGTTTGTCCTCTTGATCAGCAGTAACAGTAACAGATTTTCAACCGCTACCTGTAACACCTCTACACGGGGCTGTGCTACATTAACAGGGTTGCGATAAAAAAAAAAAATGTACCATTGATTTGTAAACTGAGCTAATCAAGCCTTTACCTTTTATCGATGAATATGCAGCAGAAAATCAGAAAAGCGAAGGTTTATTTTTCAACAATTTTGAAGCCCAAATTCTGGAATGACCCATTATTATTATTATTATTATTATTATTATTATTATTATTTTACACAAAATTAACAAGTTGGGTTGATAAAGTAAGTAACAAACAGATCATTTTTTAATTTAAAGAGGAAAAAATTGAGAAAAATAAATTATGATTTTAAACACAAATAATTATTCAGTTGAGTTCAGTGTGAATGAATGAATCAATGAATGTACATATTTGGAACATGTGATGGTACACAATAAAAACAAACCAATCAATGTAATCAAGCAATACTAAAACAAACAAAAGTAAAAGGAGTAAAAAAAAAAAAGGCGGTACAATCCAGGCGTCAAACACACACACAGGGTGTCTTGAATCTCTGTGAGTTTACAACGATATCGCAAGACCATCAAGGCATTCTGGAACAAACTGTGCTGCCTAATGTCAGACAGTTTGACCTAAGTCAAAGGTCACGGGTCCTCCAACAGCGTAATGACCCGAAGCGCAAGGTATATACAGCTAAGAATGAACACTTACAAAGCATTGGAGCATTTCTAAAAGCCCTGATCTAAATCCTATTCAACATTTGTAGAAGGAGAC
The DNA here is from genome assembly GCF_051991255.1 of Vanacampus margaritifer. Lineage (NCBI taxonomy): Eukaryota > Metazoa > Chordata > Actinopteri > Syngnathiformes > Syngnathidae > Vanacampus > Vanacampus margaritifer. The sequence goes on from NC_135448.1 coordinate 8,190,518, forward strand.
ACATATATAATTTATTTATATTACATTTTCATTGATTGCGCTTCAAGTTATTTCACCAAACACTGCACTTTTTTCTTTCTTTTTTTTCTTGGATAGACAATAAAGTGCAGACCATTCTGAGCAATTCTAAACACGTCCACCTGACTTAAAATAATACATGAGGCACAAACGCCAAAGCATAAAAAGTGAAAATAAATGTACCTCTTGCCCTCCAGCATTCAAGCCTGCCACAGCTAAAAGTATGAAAAAAGTAATCTAAGTTGGATGATTTAGTCAACTTTAATAATTGCAATTTTTGCTGACATGAGATAAGAACCACTCAAACACTGTCCAACAGAATCTTTTCAAAAGAATATGAGCAATGCCGTTATATGAACAGAAACGTGTCCCAAATGCCCAATATAAGTATGCAGTAGATTGTTCAACTGTCTTCCGCATGAGTCTTATGATCTGTGCGATGTTGACCATGCAGACGTAATCACGCCAAATGAAGTCCACAAAGCTGTTATTAAACTGGCTGATAATAAGGCATGTGGGCAGGATAGGGTTACAGCCCAAAAATCGATTCTAATAAGAATCGCGATTCTCATTTAATACGATTCAGAATCGATTTTAAATGTCCCAAAATCGATTTTATTTGAATTGTTTTATACTGTCTTCCCTTTGTTTGTGTGTGCCTTTATTGGGAGCGCTGTTCATGTTGTACCCGATTTGGCCGCTTAGGGGCAGTGTGGTTTCACGCGGTCTGATACACTGTTAAGTTGTAGCCACATTAGAGAGTGAAGGAAAAAGTCACAATCAAGTTATTCCAATAAAAGTTGTTTGTTTGCAGCGTGTAGCTGTTACTCTGAGTGATAAAAGAGCCACGAGTAGAGCACTAATTAGCATTAGCGAGTCAGACTGGAGTAGATCATTACGATTCCTTGAACATCTATAAATTGAAGCAAAAATCATTGTCAATCAAATCATTTTGAAGCAAAAATCGTTCTTCATCAAAAATCTGAATCAAATCGAACTGTGGGACATTCAAAGATTCCCACCCCTAGTCAGTACCCTAGCATTATATGGGAATTTTTAGCATTCAGCCAATAAGTACGTTCAAACATAATTGCTAAAAAAAAAACAAAAAAAAAAAACAGCATTAATACTAATTAATACTACTATTACTATTATTTATTTATTTTTATTTTATTTATTTATTTTTAACTTGTGCATTGAAAGAGGCTAATTATTTGTCCTCTTTTGCGTGTTCCAAAAATTTGAAGACAGATTTCTTGTAAGAAAAAACACCTTTCAAGGATGATTTATTAAACAGAGAATTCTCCGGGACCGGCAACAACACTGAACATCACGTATGAGGTGGAATTTTCAGAGTGCGTATGTGCCCCCTCCCTTTGCGGAATCCAGCTTTTAAAGAATCGAGTTTTGAAAGTAAACGCCCCTTCTCCTCCTACTAAGAATGAGTAGAACAGATTGGTTCTCACACAATATGTTACATAATATTATTTTCGTACACAGACTGCACCTGTTTTCATTTTTCGACAAAATATACTCTCAGGATACTTTTTCCCAAAACAAAATCTAGAGTGGCCGTGAGTGATGATGCGAACAGAGTCAGTGGTGTGTGTGTGGGTGTGTGCGCTCCCCCGAAGCAGAGTACGCTCCCACGAAGAGAATGTGTGTGCGTAAACACTGAGAGGGAATTTTAGACCAAACAAGGTGTACCAGCTTAGGTTAAGGTCAAATTATACTGAGTTCAACACTATTTACCTACTCTACATCTATAACACATTTCAACATGGTTAATATATGAAATAAAGAATTAAAAATGTTAATAATGTATAACAGCATGTGCACAAAAATTGCGCAAAGGAATTTTTAGCATTCAGCCAATAAGTACGTTCAAACGTATTTGCATGCAACGTATTTGCCAGTCAAAAAATGTTTACTCCCCATTGGCAGTTCCACACTTCCACAGGAGAGGATGGCGGGGAAAGAGGAAAGCAATTACCCGGTACCAGGTTTTGCTTGACCTCATCAAGTGGTTCATCCTCTCTGACCTCTGCAGAGAAAATCAGATAAATATGTTAACCATATTGGGTAACAGTCAACTGAAGAGAGCGTAAGAAAGTTAATTTTAATCAAGCGAAAGTGTAATTTTGGAACGTAATTAAAAATCTAGGGACCCAACCCCCAAGCTACCCCGGCTTTGTGTCCTTGTCGTTTTCAAAGGGCTTAACACTACTCCTGGTGTCCCAGATTACGCAGCCAATTAGAACGAAGGCAAAGCTCCTTCTGCCTGGTCAGAGAGTGGCGTGTGTGTGCGTTTGTGTTTTGTCCGTGCGTGCATACTAGGGAGCTTACATAAGTTGAACAATGTAAATATTACCAGGTCTTGCTTATTGGACTGTTGAGGGATGTACAGTACTATATATATATATATATATATATATATATATATATATATATAGTGCATCTTTCACACTATATAGGTCATCAGACTTTATCAGGTGATATGGCAACAGGGATCACGCTCGAATTTAAATGCATCTATTGTATATTTAACAATGTCAATAAAGATACATTACACTAAACAAGAATGCTGGAATAAACCTTTCTGTTAGCACATGCCATTAGTGTGATTCTCTGGTTAATCATCCAAATTGCAGAAGTGGCAAATCCAGGTCCACAGTTTGGCTTTAGCCCCGGGTGCTAGCTAGCTCCCAGAGTGCTTGTTTGCCTGCTAGGGAGCTAGGGAGCCTGCCTGAGTTTGGCTTTAGCCCCAGGTGCTACTTAGCTAGCTCCTTTGTGATTTTGTGGGTATTTATACTCCGTTCCAGAAGGGTGTGCTAAAAAAAAATGATATGGGAATCCAGTTCCAGAAAGTAAAAACCATGCCACAGTTTGGCTTTAGCCTCAGCTGCTAGTTAGCTAGCTCCCTAGCTAGCTCCCCGGATGCTTTTTTTTTTACCTGCTAAGGAGCTAGCTAGCTAGCATGAGGGGCTAACGACAAATTGTGGCAGGATTTTTACTTTCTGGACCTGGATTTGCCCTCTCTGCCAAATTGTTACGTCTTATTCTTCTACTTTGCGGAGCAATGTCCTTCGTTTGAAGTGTTTCAGAGGCGTGTACAGAATTCCAATTCTGGAAATGAAAGGAAAGATGCAGAAAAAAAAAATCTTCATCAAGCAACAATACCCATCATAAATAAATCATATATAATTTGATCAAAATCAATACAATGAACACCCGCTCAGGTCACTCCCAAAGCTTTTTGTGACTCCAACTAATTCCAGACAACCACAAAGCCAAGTGCATGTATGTCTTTCTTTTAAACTATTTAGTCAACTCATTGTCTTATTTATTGCATCACTCATGGCTCCAAGACCTTTGAAAAGGAGTTTGGGAAGATGACACCATAACAAATTTGCATTGATTTATTATTTTTTTTATTTATTGTAATTAAAGTCATGCCAAACAATTTGCTTTGTTACATTGTGTTTGTATGTATGGACCTGCCTGACATTGGCCAGCTGCTGTTTAAGTTCCTCTAATTGGGCCTTGTTGTCATAGCGTCCAGCCTGTATTGGGCTCAGCCTTGTAGAACGGCTGCAGGGGAAAAAGTGGGGTGATTGTTCTTTTGGTGTGGGCAATAAAGACACCATCAGGGGGGAGCGCTAATTAACTAGGCTGCTTAGTGGTGGATGTCTCTGGAACACCCTGGACAAAAATTTGAAAAAGAGGCATGAGTCCAATTAATTTTGTATGTATGTACAATGTAGTGCTGTCACTATCGAATGTATTAAAATAGTTACTTTAGTTAATTACTTGCCAACAGAGGTGATAAATCCAAGTCCAGAAAGTAAAAAACCCTGCCTCAATTTGGCTTTAGCCATTGATGCTAGCTAGTTAGCTAGCTCCCATGGTGCTCATTTACCTGCTATGGAGCTAGCTAGCTAGCATTAATGGCTAAAGCCAAACTGTGACAGGGTTTTTACTTTCTGGACTTGGATTTGCCACCTCTGCTTCTCGATTAATTTGGACAGCTCTGGTACAATGCTTTTTTTTTCTTTCTCAAATTCATCAGCATTCAAGATATTCCTCAATTTACTTAGCAACTCTGTGACACGTCTACATTATTTCAAATTCATCAGCTACGCTCCATTCTACCCAATTAATTTCAGCTCCAGCTCAAGAATTGAAGCACATCGATGCCTCAATTGTAATCTTCTCACTGTCTGCTTGACAGCTGGAAATGGCGTTGCAGCGAATCCAAATCATGTTTTCTACACTGGGCTCACGCGTCATGCCGCGCTTTTGATTTCCCCCTCAACTTGTGAACGTGAACAAACACTTTGCCTCTGATGACTCACAGTGTTGTGCCTGCGGGAGCAAAGTGACTACTAACAAGATGTGCTGGCACTTTTAAAATGCAGTCTGTACCGTTGCTTGCATGCATGTGACCTTTGGGTTGTCCAATCTCCATTATGAGCATCTTTACATTTTCTCCTTACAGCTGTTTTAAAGGTGTCTGAATACAAAAGACGGCCTACTTCCTCTTGGATGTTTGTCATGTACTTCCAGCCAAACGCCACCCAGGCCACAAAGCAGAAGAAGCTGTATAAGCACTGAAAAAAGGATATCAAGTGGTTATGAGTCAAAAGAAAAAGGGGATATTAGACCTACTGTATATATATATAATTTAAAAAAAACAAGATTTAAAAATAAATATATATAAAATAAATTATGTAAAAATAAATACCCAAATAATTATATAAATATAATTAAATATCAAACAATAAATAAAAACACTCTGCCCAACCCAACCCAAGACACGCTTAGGAGCGCCCCCTCATTTGAATAGCATTTCGACCTGACAGAGCGTCTGCAGCATGAAATAAATAAATGTGAGAGCAGAGCATTTTTATTTATTGATTGATATTTCATTATATATATATTTTTTCATTTTTATTATTTTTTTCTCATTTTTTTGTTTAATTTATTTATGGATATGGCCTATATATATTTCATTATTTTTTATTTTCATTTATATTTATTTTTTATATTTTATTTTTTAATTATTTTTTTAATATCGATTTTTATTTTCACTTTTAGTCATTTATTTATTTCTAATTTTGGCAGTTTTGGTCTTCCATAGGTATCCACTTCCCTTGCTCGACTTTCCAAAGGTCAACAACGGCTATTTCCACCAAACTGAAGGTCACATAGAGAGCAAGCAATAAGTCGCTGCTGCTGACATATTTCCCACCCACCAGCCAAAATACCAGAGCGAGCCTGTCAAAGTTAAGTCATCATCCCTAACCAACAACTAATTCATTTAGATCCACCAGGTAGCTAACACTCAATATTGATTCTGTATTGATTGTTTGTAGTAATCTATCAGCATTTTTTTTTTATTAGCAAACCACACAAAACATTTCAGGAGTTTACCACATTGAACTTGACAATATCATACATTTTGAGTTGACTACATCATTTATTTTTGAAGCTGCTGAAAGAGCCGAGTGGTATATCTCATTCAAAAGGACCCATACAGTAAATCAAAGGTCTGACAGGTGATATATTGCTGACCTTGAATCTCCTCAGCCGCTTTTCCCCCAAACATAAACAATACTCAAGAGATTGTTTTCCTTTGCTGGCTGAGCTATACAAAACTTTTTTTTTTTTGATTATCAGCTCCACTAGTTGTCTTCTGGCTGTTCTAAAAACAAACTGTTTCACTGTAAACCAGAATTTTCTAAATTGAATTGCTGCTTTTTTTAATTATGTGTGATAATGTGCAAACAATGATTACATCCATTAGGGTAGTTCTTTTTGGCTATAAATCTGCATTTTTTGCCACAGTTTTGACGTCGGTTTGTGCTAACTCAGTCCTAAGTAGATTTCTGAAAGCAACTACAGTATGTAGAAAAACAAAGCGCATGGCCAATCCATATTTATGTGACTGTCACAGAGGACTCTAAAGTGCACCTACCGCACGTAGAAGTCATTCTGCCCTGTAAACTGACATCTGGCCCCTAAAGAATACCAAAAAAATGTTAGGAAATAATAGGTTTGGGTTAAGGATTGGGTGATTTATTGAGTGTGTAAAAAAATAAAAATCCCACTTTTGATATGCAAGATGAGGATACTGTGCTGCATCCAGGTCCATGATCAGACTCTCGTAACGCACAGCCAGCATCTTCTGGGCAAAATCCTTTTTAGCTAAAGTCTTTTCCATGTTCTGTGGAGTTCCAAGCTGATACGTGGCAAAGGAGAAGACATACATATTAACTCATTCACTGCCATTGACGGCTATAGACGTCAAAAATTCATTTGAACTATTTCTATTAGTTTAACATTTTTTTTCCACTGTGGTTAACAAGAGTATGAAAACCTAGAATTGTTTTTTATTGTACTATTAGAACAGATACAAAATGTGTGATTAATCGTGAGTTAACTATTGAAGTCATACGATTAATTATAATTAAAAAATGTAATCACCTGACCAGACTTAAAGATTATTAAAAATTTGGGGCGTCAGGCGAATTCAATTTTTTATCGTAATTAATCGCATGACTTCACTAGTTAACTCACAATTAATCACACGTTTTGTATCTGTTCTAAATGTACAATAAAAAAAAAAATTAAAAATTCATGAATCACTTCTAGTACGACTGTGTGGTGTGTCATTTGTTTGAAGTCTAACTTAAGTAGAGCCAAAAAACAGACAGGGATTGGTAAAAAAAAGAGCAGCCACTGTTGTATCATTTGTATTTTTTTATTTGTACGACTGACGTTTAACATCAGCCACAGTGACGTAGTCGCCGTTTCTGTAGCACGGATGACCTGCATGCATCCAGACCGGCGCGACTCAAGCTATTTCCTGTCCTCTGGCGCCCTCTATTGTTCAAAATGCATATGTCAGCCAACCTGAGCAGAATCATGGGAGATTCACCCCCAATGACACAATATTAATTTCCACATAATAGAATTAAATACCTAATTATCAAAATTTGAACCTAGCATTCTTACCTCATTTGAAGATTTTTAAAATGGCCATGCACTTGTCTTTTTTTCTTCACATTCCCTTCTTTTTCTTTTACGGGGCTATTAGTTTTGCAATAACGTTACATTTTATTTTTTACGTTTGGATCCTCTTTATTCACCTTATAAACTCCAAAGCGCACTTATCTGTAATCCAGAGCCAAACTCGATCAGTTTGGCACCTACCATAATGTACGTACATCGAGGTTTCGGTTTACGTTTTACATTTAATAATTAAATAGTCCGAACATGGGTAATTTACCTTCCCCGCATATGCAATATATTAATGTTTTTTTTTTTATGCCGCACCTCTCCCCTCTACTTGGTTAAACTCTGTAACCAGGCAACAACCAATCGGAGGTAAGTTGGTTACGCACCCCCTCCCCTTGCTACGTGGTAACATTTTTCTTCTTTAGTTTAGTTTCACAGTTTGTCTGTGTCCCTGATAATTATTTCGAAAACAAATTAAATAAGTGCTGTCAGAAGGAAGACGTAACAAAGAAGGTTGATAATCTATTACTTGGGAAAGATTGATTGAATGCGTTTGACAATTATACAGAACACATCTTTTATCTGCTGTTCTACACCACTGAAAAATAAAATCACAATCATCTACATTAATAAACAATAATAATAAACAACATAAATACTAAATTATTAATTTTAATTCTGGAAAGTCTTGTATTGGATTTCATAAATTGGGCACAGTATACTTCATGTGGCGAATGAGCATAGTACATACAGTACATACACATCATATGGATGAGAGACTTTATTTAAATCAACACATTTAACAAAATTTGTATCATCGTCTTGATAATGTTCCACATGGTCTGCAAAAAAAAAAAAAAATATATATATATATATATATATATATATATATATATATATATATATATATATATATATATATATATATATTAACAAATTTTTGGAGTGATGAGGTGCAGTTGCTCAATCAGGTAGTTTACACCCCAAGCCCGGTGTCGGTCTTCTGTGACATTCTCTGATAGAAGCTGCTCTACATTGCACCGTTCTCCTGAAGAAACAAATAAATATTTAAAAAAAAAAATCAATCATCTCATTTAGTACTGAAAGGACAAATATCTTTAAAGTTGACTTTGTACTCACCAAAAAGGTCATGTACTTGCTCACCGGGCACAGCAAAAGGGGGACCTGAAAGTTGGTGCGGAATATTTCTTCAGTTTAACAAATACCAACTCAAACAAACATCATCGATTCTGTGTTTTACTATTTTAGATAGAAATAGTTACTTTTTTTCTGACAGACAACCAAAAATAAGGATGGAAGGATGTTACCGTCATAAAGTTCCGGATTATACATCAACGTGGACAAAAGGTATCTGCAGTCTTTGGCCATCAAAGAAATGATGAGAGAAGCATATCTATGGAATTGAGATATGACATAATGTAATTAAATGACTTGAACACCATGACATTGTTAACACTTTTTTTTTTTGTACATGTTGGTGCCAGACGGTATTGTACTAAAAAAGAAACAGTTACCGGTAGGTCAAAAATGACCCAAATTTGGTCAAAAAAGGACCAACATTTTTTAAGAACTCAAATATTTTTGAATTTGAGGTCAAAGGAATAACCCACAAGGCAACCAACTATATTTTGGGATGTTGCTTTGTACATTGTTCCATGTATCTGCGCTATAAAAACAGTTGGGTCAAAACAAACCCAAATTGGGTCCAAAAGGGACCAACACGGCTTATTGGAGTATTCACTTAACCCAAAAAGTTGGGTCAAATGAATAACCTACAAAACTACCGTATTTTTTTTGGGGGGGGTCATTTCATTTTTCATTTATCTCATTTCATTTGTGTACTTATACTCTAAAAACACTTAAAAATAACCAAAATTGGGCCAGTTGCGTTAAAAAAACAATGAAAACAAATCAATTGGATCAAAAAGGGGCTGGCAACTTTCTGGATAATTCATTTAACCTAAAAAACGTGGGTCAAAATGAATAACTCACAAAATAATCCAAACGTTGGGTTGCTTTGCACACACACACAAAAACATGTTTTCGTATAAAAACACAAATGTAGTTGTTTTCATATAAAACAATCCAAAAAGTTATGTTTTGTACAAGACAACCCAAAACACTTTATTGTGTAATTTAGTATAAATGTATAACCTAAAAGTTGAGTTGAGTTGGTCTTTATTGACCCAATTTTAGTTATTTTTGACTCAACTGTTTTAGTGTCGGTTTTATTTATAATGATGAAAACTTTCATCTAAGATTTGCAGTCTTACTTTTCTCTGTCTCTTGGGTTAATGGCCACGAGAGATCCTCTGTCCCAAATAGCCCCAAACTGACCTACAACTGAACTGTGGCAAACAAAGATTAGGGGGGAACTTTCAAAAAAGAAAATCCTAACATTTTGTAAATTCTTTACACACAACATACTTACCTAGTTAAACTGTACAGATCACAGTTATACAAGGAGATGCTCTTCTCTGAGTTCTGCGGAATAAAGTGTATGTGATTGCATGGCATTAAAATGAAATAATCCATTTCAAATTAGACACCTAAAATGGATTTACCCTGAAGACTTTGGCTCCAGGTATAGCAGGGACGGCCTCCTCGCTGTAGGTCAAGTTATTCTCCACAAAAAACTGTTGAATGGCTTTTTCCGCAATCTCTACTCCAACCACTGAATGGCCCATGTCTGCTAGCCTGGGATGTACATTGAAAAACAATATAGATAACGTCTATGACATTTTATGATCATAGTAAACACTGGTCAAAGACTGCACTTGAAGAAACAATCACATGGTTATGCTTGGTTTCTTAAAGGGGGGAAAAAAAGCTACAGAACTGATAAACAGTGGTTAGAGTAACCCATGACTCAATACTTGGTTTTAGAATACAATAGTCCGATTTTATTTACCACTTCATATCCACGGCTTTCCCACACAGAGGGAAAAAAAAGCGGACTCCTGTTCGTTCAGCCAAAACTTTGTCAATTTTACTTTCAAGCATCCTGCAAAAAAAGAACAAAATGAATAATTCATCATGTATACATTATGTCATGCAAATAAAGTAATGTTCGCCCCACAGATAAAATCGTACTCATGTACTTGTGGCTTATGAAAGCCAATTCTGTTTTCATCCCAGCGTTGCGCCCATTCTTTGAGGTCAACGACCCGATCTTCCTGAGTCTTCAGCATGTCGCTCATGGTTACTGCGTGACAGAGAGCAGATAATGAGAACAAGTGCCCAGACATTCACTGGCCACAACATTAGGTACTCTACATTTGCACTATCTAATAGAGAATACACACAAGAGTTGTATATATAAAAAAAAACAATAAAGTGAAAATGATCGATTTTAATGGCAGAATCTGTATTGTGTATGTTTAACTGAACTGCACTGTATTTCCTGATACTTTAACTGAACATTTCACGCAATTAAATATTAATACAACATGGACCTCCTTTTGCATGTTGAATTTGAAAACATTTACTTGGCATTATGACTTGTTAAAACTTAACTTTAAGCACCCTGCCTGCAATGCTAAAGGTCAAGGAGACCACAGATCCCCACAATGTGTGAGCTATTATAAAATGTGGAGATTTTCTGACACCAAAATGTTTCATGACTTACGTCAGAAAAGACTGGTGTTAAAATAAATGTACATTGTACAATTTATAATCCAGCAGCAATACTAATACTTTATTGAACACTTCAAGAATGAAGTGAGCTTTCTTGTAAGAGGTACTATACTATTGTTTAGACTTGTATATTTACATAATCACTTACCTGATTACGGTACTGTATTTCCAAGTAGAATGCCGTTGTCAGATATCCTGTGTCGTTGAACGTGTGGTTGATTCACACTCCACAATGCAATAATTCCACTCTGATTCTTGTCTGATAGGCAACCGATGTCAGTGCTAACGTATGAGACGCATAAGCCTGTCACGCTAAACTTCGGGAAAATAAATAGCGCATTTTACTTCTGGTTTAGGAGGAGCCTGCTGCTACGTTCACAACGGTGGGAAATATGGAAAATATTCTGACCATGCGGCCAGGAAATATCTTTTTTATCTAAATTTAAAGCTAGTTTCAGCAAACCAGCACCCCTTAGTGACAGTGTGCGTCAAGTCTGCTACCAGCATACGTCCGTAAAATTTAGGGCAAAATATAGTCTATAATTTATATCGTGTTACGTGAGGCCTCTCTCAGACAAATTATGTAATAAAAAAGTGTTATAAATGAAATGATGACATGGTCTCTCAAACAGATGCTCGATCTGGCAAAATGGTAAAGGCAGTGAAATTAAATGATGCCCCTTAATAATAGACACATCCTTAATATTATATGAAATATTCATGTGCTTCAAAGTGAGAAGGAAGATGGTCAAAGCCCAAGTCATCTATCATGGAATCTTGAGAATGTAGTAACTCAATATTGCATCATTCTAACTGGAGAAAGGAAAATTAGCATTAAATATATATATATATATATTGTTGGGAAACAATGTAACATTTGAAAGTAGTTGTTCTTTAAGACTCACCCAACAGGAGATGTACTTCCTCATCTGTCAGTAAAAAGGGAGGGCCTAAAATGCGAATATTTTATTTTGTTTGCTTCTTATTTAGTCACATGCATAGCTTATATTGTGTTAATTTATTGTGTATGCAGTGTGTTATCTAAAAATAGACAAAGGAGGCGATCTTGAACATTCGCTCCTGTAAATATATTGATTACACACAAAAAAAGTACAGTTTATATAAAGTGTTTACTCGTGTACCTATGAAAGCTAATTATGTTTTCCTTCCAGCGTTACTCCCATTCTTTGAGCTCAATGAACCGTTCTTCTAATAATATTCTACTGTCAGGTTTTATATAAACAGTTTTAACATGCAGTATATGACATGTAGGGTTTTTTCAATTAATGTTTATTTATTTATAGTAGATTTTTAAACTGCAAACCACCACCACCTTTAACATAAGTTTGAATGTGATTGGTTATTTTCACATCACAGCCACGTCATCCCAAAAAGAAAGAATGGGGTGTGCACATTTGTGCAATCACATCATCTCAATTTATTTTTTATTTCCCATCAGTAAAAGATTAAAATAAATAAATAGAGTGGAAAAGCCTTAGCAATGAATATTAATCACAAAAAAACGTATTTACGCAGATTAATCACACTATTAATTTTGACCGCAGATGATCCTTAAGGTGACAGCGGATGGTTACGTTAAAGATAGCACAGGTTGTGTTTGAGCAATAAATATAGCTAACTTTATGATCCTGGGCAATTCGTCGTAGCAAAAATGACATTGATTTAATTATATCAAAATAAACATATAAGAATAGTACACATTTACAGTAAAACCAACATATTGTATTAAAAGTTGTTTTTGGTGCCTGTTCCAAAAATGAATGTGTTTGTGTGTATGAATGGGTGAATGAGAGGCTTACCTAAAAGCACTTTATGAAGATCAGTGCATCTACCCGACTACCTGCATTAAAGAGGCAGCACTGCCACGTCTAACATGGCGGCCCCCGCTGACGTATCACTGGAGCCAACTTTAATGAACTCTTTGTGTGAGGCTTTCGTGTTGAAAAATTAATAAAATAAAATCTGTCAAGTGGCACTAATCGCCAATTAGTCTCCACCTTTCCGGTGTAATCCCAAATAAAACGACTCGAAAGCAAAGGGAAAGTGTGAATATAAAATGCAGGTTACAACTCTAAAACGCATGGGGGCGCTAGATTCTTAGAAATGCCACGGTAAAAATGTTGGCTCATCAATGTAATTATTAGCACCTGTCACTATAACAGTCTCCCCCCGTAATTTTTATTTTTTTTTAAAATTTACACACTTTACAAAAATAGCAGTTCTTACAACCAAACGTAACGTACCGCAATAAAAAAAATAAAAAAATAGATCTATAGCATAAGCAAAACAACAATCTTTTCATTTTGACCCAACCCATTTTTTAAGGGTTGCATAGTAGAGATTAAGTGCAGTTGCAGTTTTAAATAGATAAATAAATAAATAAATAAATAAATAAATAAAAAAATCTTAATCATGTTAACCGAATACCTCTGTGTCAACTAAAGAATACATTTGAAATTATTTGTTTGCTTTATTTATTTATAAAGCTTTTGACACCCCACTGGATCTCTTAGGACTGTACTTGATATGTTCGTGCACAGTCTTACTACCGTTTTAACAGGCATTAAGCTGCATAAACAGGCTTCTCTGTAACAATTCGCTCCTCGTGTGTAATTGGGTCACAGAAGCCACAGACAGCACCGGGTCGCATCCAGAGGTGTACTGTAGTGTTTTTCTATACCGTACAGTCAAGACGTCGGAGGAGCGTCTGGACCAATCAGCGGCGGCCGGGGGCGTGTCGCGAATGGCTACCGTAGTGGATGTGGAAAATGGATCATTTAAAGCTCATCTTCTCCATTCATATCCCGACGAAGGGAGCCGCGTTCGTCTGCTGAATTTAGTATCAAATGTTGGGACGTGGCGTGAAAAGGAAAATGACCCACTAGAGCTCGGTTGGCTACCCGGTAAGAGCCGTGCGCGCTGGAGAAAGTGGGATCTCGTGTGTGATTTGTGCTGCTCGTGTATTGATGTTTGGATGTTGTATTGATAAGCACCTCGATAAAATTGTTCTGTTAACCTTATACATGTCAAGTTTTTCAGCGTTAGTCTCATTGGTTGTCTTCTCCGATTTAAGCTCGTTTCCATATCTATTGCCAGCTCACTGCAATGGGCATAATACATTTATTTCCAAAGTGTATTCTCCAACCTATCAGCTATCAAAACAATGTATTATTTGCAGCAGTATCCCGAAATATAACAATGCACTCATCCAGTTTTCTCTCTCACCTTGCTCTCTATTTTTATTCATGCATGTAACTGGTGGAGATGTTTTGCTCCAAGATGCTCTGATGGAAGAGGTGGATGTGGGAGCTATGGGAGCATGTAGCTTATGCTTGCAAAGTGCAAGCATTTCGGCTGGAGTCCTATTGTTGACGTGATGCAGCCAGGTTCTGTGGAGGTTGGCGCTGTCGTCCGACATGGACCTGCTACTGCCACCTGATCTCAAGTAGAATGTCACATGTTTAGTGATGTTTGGAGTAGCTGTCTAAACAAGGCACTACATTGGACTGATCTGTCCAATGTCTTCAATGTCAAAATCTTGTGCCCTCATGTTGAATGGCAACCAGTCTCGAGTGTCGTCTGCATGCTCCCATAGACCTGGAATAGGATATGCGATATAGAAAAAGGATGGACTATATTCTTGAGCACCAAACATAGTGGAAAATATGTGACTTATGTACATGACTTGTAAGTAGGACTGCAGCCAACAATAATTTGAATAATCGATGACTTTATAGATTATTTGGATGAATCAATTTCGATAAATCATTTCTTCAAATTATTATTTCACATAAAAATTGTTTTTATTGTGATTCAGCTACTGGTTTGGTCAGTAACATGTCAGAAAATAGGCCAACATTTTAGATATTATTTTCTAAAATAAAAGCACATGTTTATAAATGTCTAATTTTATTAAACACAAAGACAATCAGTTTGTTTTCTTTGAAGACTATTGAAATCTGAGAATACTTACTGTCAAGAGGCTGAAATTCTGAGAATTTGAATAATTTGTAATTTAACAAGGTCTCTAGTCTAAATAGATGATTAATAAATATTGTCCATTGATCCATTTCATGTACTTCTCATCCTATTTAAAGAGATACTTGAGCCATTTTCAGCAGTAAAAAGTTAATATTTTGTCCAGAATAAAATTTGATAACTACATTATTTTTTTGTACACAACTAATACCTTTAAAAACTAAAGGAAGTGCTACTAGGAAGTCATGGCTCAGTTTGCTGACCAAACCCAGAAAACAGGTGCACCATGATTGGTCGTTACTTCCTCAGCACAGGTGATGTCATCTTCAGTCAACAGCAAGTAGAAAACAATGTTTTTAAAGGTATTAATTGTACAAGAAAATTAATGAAGTTATCAAATTCCTTTTGGACAAAATACTAACTTTTACTGCTGAAAATGGCTCAATGAGGCAACTATCCCTTTAAGGTTTGCCTTGGAGGTGGAGCCTTAAGGCAGTAGGGCGGCCATTTTGCCATCTGCTGTCAACTGAAAATGACATCACTGTTACTCAGGTCACAACCAATCACAGCTCGGTTTGTGAACATCACATGACCAAACTCAGAAAACAGTTGAGCCGTGATTGGTTGTTACCTGAGCCCTGAGAAAATGTGATGTCAGCCGAGAAGTGGCAAAATGGCCACCCTCTGAGATTGATAAAAACAGGTGTATTTTGTTGCTTAACTCACAAACACAATATTAATCAGAATAACGTGTTTAGACAAGTGGGGCTGAATTTAACATATTATTGTACATACGTTTTTAATTTTGACAAATATTAATATAATTAATTCAATATTTAATTTAAAATGTATTACCAGTAGTCTGCATTGGATACACTGGAATGGTGAAGGCGCCAAATGTCACAGCATGGTTGTCTACATGCCTATCTAGTTGACAAGCATATTTATTTCTCAAGCATGCTTTCTAGTAGTGTTGAATTGCACTACAGCATACTGAGAGGGGTATCTAATATTTTGCCTGTCCTTGTAGTTATTATAATAATACAGTAATATGATACAGCTCTCAGTATGGTTATCTTTGTAAGGGCAGAATGATGATACTTTCTTGGGGATAGTTTTTCTATTCGGTCTCATTAAATTATGTGCGTGTACATGATTTTGTGCCTGGTGAGTATATGGACTCTATAATTCTACTAAGTTTTATGAGAACTGTAGATTTTAAAGTTTCTCATTATCTTGAATTTGCCATCTTGAAGGTAGTATATTAAAGAAAAGAGCATCAAATACCTGCTTTTCATTTCGTTTAAATCCCAAAGTAACGTAATTATATTTGGGATTGAATTACCACTCACTTGTTGTGTGTTTTTGATGAAAAAAGACTTTCCTGGAATAAAGTGTTGTCATTATCTCGGATGCTGTGGAAGGGCTCTCATGGGAAGGCGGATCCTGACAGCCTGCCGTGAACAGATTCCCTCTGATTGATGAGTTGTCTCTTTGGATACGACAGCTCTTCATCTTAATGGGAGTTTTACGTCCATATGATGTTTTGTAACACCTCCTCCCTTGTGGAAAAAAGAGGCTTGTATCTTGTCCGAGTGCTCTTAAGCCCCTGCGTGATTTTGATGCTTGTGTTTGAAGTTAATGTACAGTTAACTCATTCACTCCCAGACATTTTCACTGTTTTTGTCTGTTTTACTGGATTTGGACAGATTTTGCAAAGCCCGCAGAATATTCTGTTCCTTTGCTATAAAAACATGCTACCTACCAAAAGAAAGAAATATTTGTATTTGTTTCTGTTTTGCAGCAATCAGCAGTAGAATATAACTAAGTTTCATTATTCACAAACCTGTTGAAAACACTGTCAAAAAGAGCTTGTTTCAACATGGCCCTGGCTGATCTCTTATACTCTGCTGCCACCTGCTGGCCGTTTTTTTCCTAATAACTACCAATGCTTTAAGCAACCTCTTCATGCCAGAAGCTGTATCAAAGCTTTCTGTATGCTCTAGCATAAAAAAACAAACAAAAAAACTTATAAATACATTTTTGGGAATGAATGACAAAGATAAAAAAACTACTTATTAGGGGTGTGGATTGCCTAGTATCTGGCGATTCGATTCATAGGTCATGATTCAATTTGATACGATTAACCCCGATATGGATCTATAAATTGATCATTGCGATAAAAATTAAAAAAAAATCAAATTTGGAAAATACTAATCAGTAAACTTGTACATGTACACAGTAAGATTTTTATGAAAATGTATTCATTCATCTGAAACTTCAGGCTTGTAACTGTGAGCCACTGTATTTAACAAACAATCTTTCTTGTTTAAACAGCATTAAAATAAAATATTAAGGCTTAATTTTGCATTAATATAACATTCTTCCATGCTTAACGTGTGAACCCCAACCCTAAGTAAGACATATTGTTGAATATTTCCATAAAAAAATTGATGATTAAATATCCATTCGGTCGCATATCGAATCGATCCGAGAATTGCACGTTGTAATCTCGCGGTATATTGCCGAATCGATTTTTTTAACACCCCTAATACTTATAAATTTTTGGGTTGGAATGAGTTAAGGTGGAAAGTGAAGGCTTTAAAAATACCACAATCCATGCGTCTCTGACTCTTATCATAAAATAAAATATTCTGTATCATTTGTACTGTTTTGGCACGTCATGCTTAATTTAATTTTCCAGCCATTTTTGTGAACATCTCATTCGGCCACTTTATATTTTCTTTCAATCACCGGGTCTTGACTCTGCCAATGTCGATGTCTGATTGTTTGTAGGTCGATCTAATTAAGGTTGCGTGTCACGGCTGCACAGATAAGATGAGCTGCATGTTTGATGAACTCAAGCTTCGAGCTGTTTGTGTTTATTGACAACTGTGTATTTTCTAGAATTTTATATTCGGCGTAAGCTTTGAGCTGATAAATCCTGGTTGTCTGCGATACAACCCGCTGCTGCAATGTTTTTTTTTCTTTTTTCCAGACATCCTCAAGATTGTTTCTGCCCATCTATGTTGTGTTAATTAGCCCTTGTAGCGTTGAAGTGTAGCATATTGTTGAGTAATTAATCAACCTCAGCTTGTAATTAGGATGAGCACATTTGGTAGAGCAGTTTCGCAGCTTGACATAAACATTAGATGAACTTTTCAGGGCAGCCTAAACCGACGAGACCCATATCATGTTTTGCTGCAGCGTCAATGCTTTTGATCTTACTTTGTGACATATTCTATGCAGCATTTACATAGGCTACCAATTTGGGCACCTCTGCAATTACTCGGCTCAGTCCAGTTACCCTCTGGTTTCCTGCACTACTGTCACAACTGAGGCCTTTAATCATAGCGTTTAATTTTAGCCGGGCCTCGCCGCAAGATTTGTGTTTTTCCTCAGTACACCTCATTTCGCTGAAGTAATATGTCGACATATCTCAGCCAGTCAAAACACAGTGCCAGATGTGTGTTTGAATCGAGTTTGGACACACGCAAAGCCAAGGCAAAGTTACCTAAACGCTTGCTGCTATTTAACAATGGTATGAGTCATGCTGTTCTTAGGTATAACCACCCAAGATTTAGGCTTCCATTACTAAGATGGAGCGTCTGAGGCAGGGGTGTCAAACGTGTTTTCAACACGGTTATACTGGTCAAACTACATAAATGTATAATCACTTGGAGTATAACAGTAGAATCACAGTTACGTTGGTTGTAAGGTCAATGTTGAGTTCACATTGGGATAAAGAAGAAAATACCAAGCAATTTGTTTGTCTTTTGTGTAAAGAGGAACAGATTTAATCCTAATCTTTTTTTTTTCTAAGAAAATTAACCTGTGCATTTGTACTATTATTTGTACTATTATTTAGCTAATATCCTTTAGTAATCTAGTGACAGTTTTTTTTTTTTTTTATCTACTGGGAGCCATGATATCTACCATTCAGAAGTTAGACAGACTTGTATTTGTATACAGACTTGACCATTCCACTCTCCCTTGCCCAATGTTCTGTGTTGGAAACCTAGTAATGGCCCAATCGTCAAAAGGAATAATGGAGGCAAGCTTTCGTGACCAAGGAAATTAATTGGATCTAGACTGCGGGCCTAACCTTTTGCTTGACGCTGGTTGAAGGGGATAGTTAAACGACATGAATATCTATCTATCTATCTATCTATCTATCTATCTATCTATCTATCTATCTATCTATCTATCTATCTATCTATCTATCTATCTATCTATCTATCTATCTATCTACTGTAGCTAGCTAGCTACTATAGCTAGCTACTCTATCTATCTATCTATCTTGCTAGCTTTCTATCAGACTATGTAGCTTTCTAGCTACGTGTAGTGTAGTTATCTCTTTAGCCATCTAGTTATCTCACCTTCTCTCTATTATCTCAAAGAACAATTTGGTTCTTATCCCAGCTATCATTGGCTTTGGCGGAGGTCTTTGTTAGTCTGTACCATTAGTCTGTACAGCACCTGCAAAAACCATATAAACACAAAAGAAGCCTGACAACAGAATAAGATGCATCGGCCGAATCACAATTGGAAAAAAGTAGCCCTGAAGGTTGAGATAAAAAGCAACGATTGGATCCATCCTCCACCTGTGAAATATTCATCATGTACTGCATTGTGACTATTTTTCACCCATGTCACATGAAGACAAGGACAATTTATTACAGTGTCATTTAGGATCGCATAATACATATGAATAATTTTAATGGCTTCTTGGGATTCACTATGCGATAAAATGTACAATTCCTGCCCAACGTTCACCTCACCTTGAACCCCTGCTTTTCACCTTGACGCCTTCACACAATTTATAGAGCCTTGTGGCTTGTCCTCCAGTGCTTGTCGCCACCATAATGGTCCGTGATTGATGTGTGACCCGCAGACCTCTGCCGCTACTTAGAGCCAGGTACTTGTGGGCATCCATAAGTGCATCTGCCCTTGCTAATTTGTAGCTCCAAGGAACTCACACTGAGGCGTTTTCACTTCATTGCTGCTTTTTTTTTAAGAAGCACACACTTTTTGCTTATTTTAGTTCTATGATTGAGAATGTGTTTTTATATTGTTTTATGACAAATTGCAACGTAGTAGATCACCTGTTTATCTGCCATCAGGTTTTCTTTGTGGTAGTACATTAAATATTGACAACTATGTCACGGCTCCCCAACTGTTTACTGGTGGGGGGGGGGGGGGGGGACTGTTGAAAGTGAAATAAATCCTTGCGCTGTAGTTTTTGGATGGCACTGTGGTGCATGCACGCACGCACACACAGAAATACACCACTTAAGAATGTATTTCCATACTAAATTGTGTGCTGAATTGAAAACTGCACCCACTTTAACTTCAAAGGAGCTAAACACTGTGTTTTGTTTGACTTGTTTATATGCTTTAAAAAATATGGAACAGCAGCAGCTGAAAATATATCAGAAATGACAGCTATGCCCAAGCCGTAACTGAGTTTGAAAGATTAGAGAATAGAGAGGAAAATGTTTTTGCGTTAAATATATTTGTATAATATATCTACCGGTACCACTCCTACTCATTGAATCTTTGAATGACGGAATAGTACGGTATATATCGCATTTACACGGCACACTTACGTTCAGAAAAAACTCATCTGGAAGCAAATCGTGGATAATCTAATCTGACTTGAAATTTCTTTACATCTCTTTAATGATTAAAAAAAACAACTCAAATAGATCCTACGTGTTCGCAGCCGTTGGCAAGAGCTGCTTTAATTCATATCAGACAAAGTATTATTTATCCAAGTTGCTTGCATGATGTGGCCACCATTCCTTCTTGGCTTGAGTAATGAGGAATGTGAATGAGTGGTAGAGGACGTGGGCAGGTGAGTCCTGAAAGCTGCCTTTGTGTGGAAGCTGGCAGCAGGAACACTATCCTCTACTGTGAGACCCCAAAACACACACACGCACACACACACACACTGTACATATAGAGTACAGTGCATAGACAAAAAAATGTTAACCGTTGAGAATTTAACAGCAAAAAGTGAAGTGAATAGTTGTCCTTCTTTTCTCCCGTATTTTCATTTAAACTGCTAAATACCTTTCCCTCAACTCCACCTCCACTCTAATCTGTGCCACGGAACGTATTAGTTAATTTTATAGCACAAATGAAAAAGCCTTTAGCAAGTAAATGACATTTTAAGAGATCATGACTTGCATGTTTAATAATTACCTGATGTGTTTAGTGTTTACGTTTGTATTTTTTTTTTTTAATATTCCATTTATAATTCCATTTGCATGCTATATAATATATGCTAAATAGGGCAGGTCCTATCAAGAAGTTAAAAAAAAAAACTGTAGATACTTAGTTCTACTCAAAGACAGGTTCTTTGTGAAACTGTTTGGTCTTATATGTTGACACACAAACTCCATTTTGGAACATTGGTAACTCTTTAAGTAAAGAATGTAAAATTCAGTGTTATCTTTTTGAAGGATGTGGAAAAACTAAAAAAAAAAATTCTGTAGCAGAAGTCAATATGGATGTTGCCCAACTTCTCTTAATAGTTGATTGACCAGGAGATCGTCAGCATTATCACCATGTTGTTCTTCAGTAGACCACAAACAAGTGGACACTGAATTAACAATGCCTCTTCTGGTTGGACCCTAGTAGACTCCGGAGTACGTTGAATCAAATCCACACTAGGAGTAGAACAGAAAAAGCACAAATTCCAACACACGATGGCCAGCAATCACGTACGAACAGGGATGTAGTCAAGCCCACCTTTATTAAGTCTGAGCCAAGTGCGAGTCACAAAGGTCCAAGTCCAACACCAAGTACTGATGAGATCAAAAAACTGTATTTTCATGAAAAACTAAATTAAGCCAATTTCTTTATGAAATTTTCACCAATATATATACAAAAAATGGGAAGACATCGAGTTTGCCTCTTAAAGAAATAATTATTAGCTGCTAATAATTCTGAGCTAATGATTAGCTTATTTCTTTTTATGGTGCCTCAACAAATGTTGAACAGTTTAACATGGTGTCGTAAGTGTCCAAAATTGTCTTCATACATAAATGTCAGGTTGCTTCATGTTTTTTTTGTTTTTTTAATATTGTAATGCGTGGTGGCTGATCAACCATGGACGGCACAGCTGGATAGTAAATAACTGGAGAGCAAGAAAGGAACTAGAAGTCCACAGGCTTACTTAATTAAAAGGAAACAAAAAAATAGTGGTCTTCTTGATGCTACCACACGTCACGATAAGCATACACATCCACGGCGTCAAAATCATTGATGGCCAAAATGAAAAAGTGCTGCAAATGCACAACAAAAACAAGGAGGCGCCACCCTGTGGCGCGGTGCCACACTGCGGATTGCTACGCCAGCTCTTGGTGGTTAGTTAAACCAAATTTTATAACCCTGCTGCTGGTTGACATGACGTGCTTTGGTACTTGTAATCAGGTTAACCAATCAGATGGCTTGCTGCCTGGTAGCCATAGTTACTGGGTGGCCAATGTTAATGCCCGTCTATTTTAATCACCTGAAAAACTTCAGGACTAAAAAATTTGACTTATTGTTATATATATATGTATATATATATATATATATATATATATATATATATATATATATATATATATATATATATATATATTTAGCGAGCCCAATGACCGAGTCTGAGACAAGTCCGTGACAAAAAAACAAAACAAAAACGTGTTGAGTCCGGACATCCCAAACACCTAAACTGAGAACTGTAGTCAGGTTTCCATACAATTGTTTTGATTTTTCAAAGCAAATTTACAGAAAATGCACAAAACGGACTTATGCCCGTTTCCATCTGTTTTTCTTTTGCAAATATTGAGAGGGGCCTCCGCCGCTATAAGTGGCGGTATATACCACAAAGATGTGATCCACCAGTAATTTAAAAGAAGAAGAAGAAGACCAGGAAGCGACTGCGCCGTGCGATGACATCGTATGAGTTTTCTTTTGTAATTCTTAATAAAGTAGCAAAGTAGCATTTCTTTTCCATCTAAAATAGCATTAATATTCGCTTCTTTAGTCAATTCTAATAAGATTTCTGTTTCATCATCCCCCCAAACATACCTTACTTTATCGTCCGACATTGCTTTAGGACTACAAACATAATTGTGACGTATTATCTGGTCAAAACTTGCTACGTGTATCCGGTCTTGCCAGCGGTTATTCGCAAAACCTGTTTCCATCGGCAAAATTCACATTTTCCTTTTTTTGATACGCTTCAAAATCCATCCCAAAACACTTTTTTTGCGAATTTTGGACCCTTTTTCTAATTTCTAACGTTTCCATTCAGTTTTATTTTCGCATTTCTTGAAAATAAAAATAAAAATGGGTGGATGAATTGGAAACCCAACTTGTGAGGTGGATTGGGTAAACCACAAATGACCATGTAGCTGGGGAAAAACATTTTAACTCAAAACAAAAAAATGTGTACAGGTGGACAGATTCTAAATGTCCTCCTGATTGGTCATTTGATTTCATTTAACACAATATGGGTTTCTGTTACACAAATGAAAAGGTCTCTGTTTGGTCGAGGAGTGGCGACTTGCTGTGTACTGATCTGTATTCTTGTTTGTTTGCTTCTCCATAGGAGGGGCCTGCCGACAGCAGTTACGCCAGGCACCATGAGGCAGCAAGCTTGTCCGGAGAGAGTGAAGAAATCGCCCCTCATTCCTGTCGAGCAGGCTGCGCCGGGGAAGAAATGCACACAGCATCGGCGGGAGCAGCTAATTCCGCAATCCAGACGGCAGAACACCGGCATCTGAGAGTTGACAACAAATGGGAAAGACATTCACAGACTGACTGAGGGCAGACTAACTTGGACTGTGTCATCCTAAATGGCAAAGTGGACTGGGCCACACTTGGAGGAGGCGGTGATGTCCTTGTTAACACATTGCCCTCCTTTAGAAGCTCCTTGTTAGAAGTCACCGGGCCGGCTCGTGCCCCTGTGAGGCTTCAAAGCTGAGGGGCAAAGGCGAAGGGAAAAAAAGGACAAGTGAGTGTCAGACCGGAGAAAAAAAAAAGACTGCGACAGGCCCCCATGCAGGCTCGCAAGAAATATGTTCTGCTGGGCTTGTGTACGTTCTGCTGGCTGGTTCTCTTTTACTTCGGTAGGGGAGTCCAGCTACCTGTACGTCTGCTGCGGATGCTGACAGGCCAGCAGGGTGAGATAGTGCGACCCTGGCCCAACTGGACCGATCGGGCCTTCCTGCCCTGCTATGCTCACCTGAACGAGCTCCAGACAGACCCAGGGACGACCGAGTCGCCCCGCCAGCGCCGACAAGCGTGGTCTGTTATTTACAAGGACAGCCACTGCCGCATGGAGACTTGCTTTGACTTTTCGCGGTGTCGGCGTAGAGGGAGAGAAGGGTTCAGGGTGTATGTTTATCCGTCGGAGAAAAATGACCATGTCTCTGAAAGCTACAAAAAAATCTTGACATCTATAGCCGAGTCACGATACTACACATCAGATCCGCGTGAAGCGTGTTTGTTTGTGCTTGGGATTGACACCCTGGACAGGGACCAGCTGTCAGGACAGTTTGTGCCTAATGTGGATGAACGCATTCGGGGTTACCCTCTTTGGAATGACGGGCGCAATCACCTGATCTTCAACCTTTACTCTGGCACTTGGCCCAACTACACAGAGGACCTGGGTTTCAACATCGGCCAGGCCATTTTGGCCAGAGCTAGCCTCAACACAGAACATTTCAGGCCAGGTTTTGACATCTCCATCCCGCTCTTTTCAAAGGACCACCCGCAGAAGGGTGGTGAACGAGGCTGGTTGGTCAGGAACACTACCCCGCCACGGAGGAAGTACCTGCTGATGTTCAAAGGGAAGCGCTATCTGACAGGCATCGGCTCAGATACCCGAAACGCTCTACATCATATCCACAATGGGAAGGACATTGTGTCGTTAACTACATGCCGCCATGGGAAGGACTGGGAAAAGCATAAAGATGCCCGTTGTGACCATGACAACCTGGAATATGAGAGGTAAGACGATTTGTCGTACATCTTTTTATGGCTGGGGAAAAAAAGTCGACCTAGGCGACTTTAAAAAATAGGTCGTCTCATTTTCTTCCTCGAAGCTCCACCTTGTTTTGGTCTTATACACTTTTTTTTTTTTTTGCAGGCGCACGCAGTATTGTAGCTGTGATATGATCTTTATTTCTTCTGTTAGTGCATCATCTAGTGGCCAAATGGCAGGTGTTATTTGTCTGCTTAAAAAAACGCTACTTAGTAGGCTACTTAGTGGGTTTAGACAATACAGCACATTGAGCTTCCCTAAAATCCTTACCCATGGATTATTGTTAAAGCCGTATTTGTAAGTGACTTTTAAGGCACTATTACATGTGTAATTTAGACATGATGTATGTATGAACTAAATGACAGTTAGTTTGTTTACCTTAAGTGGTAATCGCTAGCGCACTAATGCTAAACACGATTGCTAGCCGTCATGGAATAATGTGTTAAAGCATCGTCTGTAAGTGACTTTTGACACATTATTACAAATGTAATGTAGATATTATGATGTATATGTGAACTAAATGGTAGTTAGGTTTAGGGTTAAGGTTTGTTTACCTTAAGTGGTAATCACTAGTGTGCTAATGCTAATCACGATTGCTAACCGATTGTTGGTGTTTAATAATGCATATGTATGAAAGATAATAAATTATAAATACTTATATCCACTCAATTCAATTTACGCCTAACCTTAGTGGATAAAAAAAAAAAGTGGTGATTAATCGATTCGAAAATCGATTTTAAAAAAAGAGTTGTTAGCAACAGCAATAAATCTTTTGTTTTATTTGTTTGTCTTCTGACTCACAACGAATCTCTAATTATAATTATGTCGCCTGTACTGGTTATTGATATTTAAAATAAATAAAATAAACAGAAGACGAAGTTTACATTCTGAACCATTTATATGATTCTATTCACTAACACACACACACTTTCCCAACCTAATTTAAAAAATCTGTCCTCCAATCACATCCGAGTGTTTGCGTTATTATTCAACAGTACTAATGATATAGGTGATAGGCAGATAATAAAATACGACACTTTAGGACATGCCATCTGTTCTCGCCTCCACCGTAAACTTAAACTAAGCAATAAAACTCAAGTGCTGACAGCGCTGCTCATTAGGAAGTCTGCGCCTTTCCATTTAGAGATTGATGACGAGTACCCGAGATGGTTGAAAATTACTCTATTAGGAGTTTGAGCGAATAGAATAGAATTGTCTGTGGAATTTTAATTTTTCCGTCATTTTTTGTTACATATTGACAAAACAAACCGAAAAGACTTAACTCCTTAACCATAACCTGGCTCCTACAGCATCACACTCTAACTAATCAATTCAAATATTCGTCGCCATGCCGGTTTGAGAGGTCAAAGTTTACCCATAATTAGTGTTAATTGATGACAGTTGTAGGTATATCTCCAACAGCTGTGCATTCGAAATGAGTTTTTGAGCAATGCCGTTTCCAAATAACTATCTAATCCTAATCTCAAGGAGTAACTATTAGTGTTGAATTAAACTTTAATCGTGTATAACCAAAATTTTCAAATGTTTTGTTGTGTTACTGCATGTCAGTAAGTCCTTTTGCTTAGAGTAGGAAGTAAGTAGGAACTCTAACTTCGCATGATGCTCAAATGCACTTTTCCCAAGTAGGTGGTTGGAAATATCTGACTTATCATTTCTCTGGAATGTAGCAAATGTCTCAGACCAGAACACATACTATGCATCTAATCATACTGAGATAGATTTAAAAAGGATCTGATACAATTGAATCACCTTGATGGGTGGGAAATTGAAAGGTCACCTCACCATAAAATTTACGATGCAGTTAAAGAAACTCCAAAAACTTTAAACCATTTGGGATATTTTCTTCAATGAAATGAAACCATTGAGATTGTTCGTCTATAGAGCACAGGTGTCAAATACAACGCCCGGGGGCCATACCCGGCTCGCCACTTCATTGTGGGAATGTTTTTAGCATTCAGCTATTGGCATTCAGCTTTCAACATTCCCACGCAATTTCTGCAGAAATTGCACTTAGTCTAGTTTTATAAGCAATCTTGTGCGTCACCTTCCATGATTCTTACTAAAATCTCTTCCAAAATTTCTAAATGTCATATGTAGAAATAATAATATATAGATATTGCAAGTGTTTTTTTTGTTACCAAACATCTTTTTACAATAACTTGAACAAGAATTGAACAAACTATTATCTTTAACAGCTGATTTCAAAACTAGTTATCCATCAGTTGTGGATATTAAACATTTGTATAGTTGTAAAGTATAATGTAGCCAATGACAAAAAAATAAATAAACAGTTTGACACCCCTGGTCTAGAGGTAGGATTTCTGTGATATAAGAAGCTTGATGAAGTGATACTGGGTGTTTTTCCTCTTTCATTAACACCAAAGCAGGCCATTTAAAACGACTGAGTGTACAAATCTAATTTACCCTGAAATGGCGGTTAGTCGGTGTCTCCAACTATCCAACTACGCTCCTCCTTTAGCCCTGTTTACATTGGAGGTGGGCAGCAAACTGATGAACGTGCTTAAAGTGCAATGAATGAGTTCATTTATTCCACGCAGCCCGTTATTGAGACACTGTAGTGGCGGTGGGATGAAGCGGACAGAAGGACACTGGAGGGAGTTGTGGCTGTCTCGTGCGGTTTTTGGTAGAAGCGTGAATGGCGGAGGCGAGTTGGCATAAAGGAAATACAGAAATATCTGGAGGATTTCTTTTTGGCACTCATTAGTGAAAATCCTGAACATAGAGGAAGGGTGTTGTTGGGTGCATTTCGTTTTACATTCATTTTTACAATTGACTGACAATAAAATATATAACACCATATGTCAAATTATGTCCCTCAATCTAATGTAATGTACTTCAGGGACCTAAAATTGTAAAGATATGTTCCTAGTTGTCTATGGTGGCATTACCTTTGGGGGTACAATGATGTCCTTTTATAAGAGTCTATGGGCTTATTTCTCCTTTCTTCTACGGATCAGCCATCTATCAAAAGCTAAAAAACACTCGCCTATAATCACAGCTATTCTCGCCATAAGCTTTTGTGCCCGTGTCACAGTTAATGAAGCTCTTAGAAGGTGGTACCAGGTTAATGAGCGGATGCATCTGCTCCGCCGGCAGATTAACCCGGAGCGACCGGGACAAGACTGTCAAAAGGAGAAGTGGGAGGGGTTGAAAAGGACAGGGAACTTGGGGTGTGGGGTAGCGGCAAGTAATATAGATTGAAATATATATGAAGAAAAAATGTCATAAAATCAAATTTGATAGTTTTTGTCAATCAACCAAGTGGTAGTACAAGTATAACATCCAAAGTGCAAGTAAGGGCACTTATATTAAAAGTGCCTAATTTATACAGTTTATTGAATTACTCTAAGAGGTTCTTAACCCCTCAAACTTGTGCAGTTAATTAAAAGAAAAACACTAGAAAGCTGTATTGAATGTCTTTTCTTTTTATTTACGAAGAGGCATGCCAATGTTGACCTAAACAAGAGGTCATTGCAGACTCTGGCTCTTTAAACCCGCTCCTGTGGCTTCTTAAGAAAAAATAAATAAATAAATAAATTAGAAATTAATATTTTTCTTACATATTTTTTTTTAGGTAAAATATTATTTAAATGAATTAATGATTACGATTTTTTTTTTAAATGCATAAAGTCAAAATTTTTAAGGTCGTCAGAAAAAGAGAGATGGAAGATAGATTAAAAAAAAGTTTTAAAAATTACCTAAAAATGTCCAAAAAGTGACCATAAAAATGTCAAAAAATGAAGAGGAAAAGCAGAAAGTTACCATAATATCCAATGAAATTGAAAAAAAAAATGGCAGGAGAATTGGATTTAAAAAAAGTCAGAAAAGAATTGCCAAAAGTCTCCCAAAAAATTGTTTTCAAGTAACTATAGAAATCCCCCAAAAATTACCATAAAATTGACACACACACAAAAAAAATCTGATAATTAATAGCACAAAAGCAGAAAAAAAATCCAAAGATAAAAGGTATACGAAAATGAATCTCAAAGTATTGGATGCTTCATATTTTTATGTGGTGCAGCTCTAATTAGCTCTACCCTCAGGACATTAGGCTTACACTAACGCACTGTTTCGTTCATCATAATATTCAAATGTTTTGCAGCACCAGACAGACTTTTTGTTATTAATTTGGCCTAAAATGGCTCATTTGACAGTAATGGTTGCAGACCCCTGACCTAAACGTTCATTTATTTTGACTAAAAGCTGAAGAAAAATACTGGGACAATAAGAGCTGCGAATGTCTGTGTGTGTGTGTGCTCAAGTGTGTGAATGGAGTATGGATTGGAATTTAAAAAAAAGTTGTAGGAAAGAGACAATTTAGAGGTAGGACGTTTCGGTACCTAAGACATCAAGTTCAGAAAGGCAGAAAAGGGAACAAGTCATGAGATAAAGATATCACGAAAAAAATTCGATAACTTATGGTTTCCTCAAAGCAAACTTTACAAAAATGCAAGAACGAGTTGGGGCAGAAGGGTGACAAAGATTGAGAACCGTGGTTAAAAACGGGAATGGGAGTAGAGGGAGAAGTTGAAACACAAGAGAAGCTGTGGTGCAGCCTAACGGCCTAGTTTCTTTCACTTTGGAGGATTCTCTAAGAAAGTGAAGAAAAGCATACGTTGTATTGTGAATGCAAATGAGCAGGTGGGGGGAGGAGAAGTGGGGTTGGGCTTCTGAGGGTGGGGAGTGTACTAGAGTTCAATTTGGACCTAGTACTGAATGTGTGAGTGATAGCAGGCAGATTAAAAAGACATGGATAAGAGTGGCCGATTAGAGCACTTTGAGAGTGCAGACATTGACCAAGGTTTATCTTGTGCCACAACAACTAGCATTGACATTTAGATTTTTTTTCCCCCAATGAGTATTCTAAAAAAGAAAAAGAAAATAATTTATCATATGCTCACACAAAATTTTTCAAATTGACGTTATCACAAAATCCTGTCTATAATACGCACCCGTGTTTATTACATCCTCTCATAATCACCCTTAAAAATTTTGTTTTTTTCTTGTACTCACTAGTATCCTTTATTATCAGATTGAATAATATGTTGTAAAGATTTAAAACATACAAAATGAATGCTTTGAAATCCAGGTTTAAAACTATGCTCTTTTCCCATACTTATGATTAAAGTCTTTCAAAGTATCTTTTTAAAATCATGTTTTGAAAATATTTTTCTTACTCTGTATGCTCTTTTAATAATTTTAGTAAACTATTTTTTTATTTCTTTGCTTTAAAATTTCTACCTCTGTTTGTAACTGCTTTTAAATGTTGTAACTTTTAATTGCAGGATGTTGAAGCACATTGAGTTTCTTTTGTACGACGGCGGATTAGGGCCACAATTTTTTTTTTTTAGAGGGTGGTAGGCAATAATCAGAGAAAAAAACTCACAAATCAAATTTGCCACTTTATAAAGTGGCAAATTTGCGTTTAAAAAAAATCGTAAATTTGCGAGTTTATAAAAAACTCGAAAATTTGTAACTTTATAAAATGGAAAATCGGAGAAATACACATAACGTACTACTCGGATGTTTGTGCCAATACTTTTCGGCCGGGTTTTCATATAAGGAGATAATAATTGCTTTAGCAGAAATTAACCATATCATTTTGAGCATTCACACTTTGAAGGTACGAAGACGCTTCGCTTTGCGAAGAAGGTCCACACCCTGAGGATCAAGCATTTAAGTTAATTTGTTAAAATGTATATTTACTTCTACATATATGTTTCCAGAATTATTATTTACACGTTCATACATGTAGGTATTTTTTTTTGTACAAGTAGCTAAGTTGATGTGTCGAATCTGCTGCTCTCCGTCATTAACTTGCATTTACCTAAAGTATGCTAGCTTCTGATTGGTTAGTGTTAGTCAGCTGATAGGGGGTCAGGAAGTGTTGTCGCTCTAGCTGCGGTGAATGACGAGTAAAGTTTAAATTAAGAATGAATCCGTCTCCATCCTGCCTTTTCATTTTATAAACAGGGTCCCATTAACCACCAACGAATCTTTACCTAAGACAAGCTACGCTACGTGTATTTCTCGTAGGTTTCTGAGTTTTTTTTCTCTGAATATTGACCCCACCCTCAAAAAATCTATTCATATATGGCATTAATAGGCCCTCGACCTGTCGTACTTTTGTGTATGAAATGCACTATACAGTATAGCAGTGATTTATTTATTTTTTAAACAAACCGTAGGCACTGCCTAGGTATGGGGTAGATGCCACGGACTTCCGACTTCACACATCAGCGTCGTTTCCGGCCACTGCTGGCCGCGTTCCAACACTCGCACCCCCACCCCTGCGGCCCCCTGCGCGCAGGGCGTCTCAACTCTCTGAAATGCTTCGGACAACTGAGACAGACACACCACACACTCGCACCCGTCGACGGGAACGTGCAACCGAGGGGCACAAAGGCCCACACATCGCAAACAGGAAGTCCCGCCTCCTCCGTGGTATATACCCCATTGGGGCCATTTTCACAATTCAGTTGTTCTTCCGGGATTCAAGCTTAGACCACAATTGAGACCTTATAAATTTTAGGATATTTATTGTGTCTTAGGGTTAGCTTTGACAGCATATATACGTAGTTTAGCTTTTTTCACTTGCCTTCTCAGAGATACTGCAGCAAATGTGCTGTGTCACGTGTGTGACTTAAATGAGTGTTATTGATGGGATTTTACAGCAAATACCAAAAAGGAAAGGTTCATCAAACAAAATACAGTATATTAGCATGAAAGTGGTTATATAACCCAATATAAAAAAAAGGAGAGCAATGATGATGACATGTCAAATCGGTAAAATTACCGAATGAACAATACTGAGCTCTCCAGAAAAAAAAAAAAAAACTAGAAAAAAAATAAAAACAAAATAATAATAAAAAAAAATAAAAATAAAATAAAATTTAAA
This sequence comes from Vanacampus margaritifer, assembly GCF_051991255.1. NCBI lineage: Eukaryota > Metazoa > Chordata > Actinopteri > Syngnathiformes > Syngnathidae > Vanacampus > Vanacampus margaritifer. The sequence goes on from NC_135448.1 coordinate 8,222,194, forward strand.
AAGCATGGAAGTGATTAAAGAAAAATAAGTTGTCAATCATCAATATTTTTTGAATGACTATTTTCTCATCAAAATCTAATGGAAAAATACCACCCAAAAAATACAACTAATAAAACTAATCAGGACGTTGCACACAAACAGACAAACCCAATACCAACATAAAGAAACTATATCATCACTTACAAACCTTATATTTGAAATGTTACTATGCTCACACAAACATACCGTTTTTTTTTACAAGTTGTAAATGTGTGCGTCGTGTCCTGTAAGTGGTAAATGAGAATGTTGGCAACCCAAATGAGAAATGCGCGCAGCCCACTGTAATTAGGGTAAGTGAAATTGTATCTCTGAAAATGATGTGGTCTTTGTGTGCTTGCGTGTGTAGTACGTCTCCGCGGCCTGTTTCGAACATTTGGGAAAGAGAGGAATCATTGTGATTTTGCGGCCCTTGAACACACTGTTCTCCATTGTTGCCCTCCACTACATTACCAGACAGCTCATACTTTTGGATCCCACACACTCCCGTAAATTGCGGTTGAATGTATGTATTGAGTCATCAAGAACAACTTCACGATGTGGCAAAAAGTCGTAGGCAAGACATCATTAGCTGTTGCCTATTTATCTGCTTGCTGTTGCTTTTAACAGCTGCTAAGAACGTATAAAACCAAATGAGCCACAATGAACCAAATGTTAGAATTTAAATTCAGAGGTTTGATGAGTCTCGGCATTCCAGCTTTTCAATTGAGATCTTGTTCTGACCGCTGCTATAAAGCAAACAGTGAGAGATGTTTAACCTGACATTCAGAAGACATGCTTGTGCGGTCATAAAAACAAAATAGACTACGGGAAAATAATAAATCAACATGCAAAATGGCTCGCTATTGACTTAGCTTTGCACTCCCTCTGCTCAGACTGCGGCTTCCCATAGTCCAAAAATAACATTTGATGCCTCAATCTTGGAAAAACATGAAATGTTTGGTTCGAAACTGTTGCTGTTCCTTCCTTATGTGGTTCTTTCAATGGTGGCGTAGAGTTAAAAATATTGCATTGCACGTTGCATTTTCAGTCTTTGCAGTCTGATTCTTCCATGTCTCTAAATAGCTTGTATTTATCGTTACACTTTGGGGGCATTTTAGGTGACACTTGCCTTGTGTTTACGTTTTAACACCGATACAGCCAATGACAGTGAAGCCGGATTAATGCTCCGGCTTGCACAGGCTAAAGTTTAAGAACCCACTATGCTACAGGACCCAGAAATGACCATTAATAAACCACCAATTAAGCAATTTGTTGTTAATGGTTTAAAAAAAATTGCCACTAGTCCTAGGATTTGAGTATTTACACGACTGTAGATCCCCCCCCCCAAAAAAAAAACTAGACAATGTGCAATGTCTGCAGAAATTGGGTGGGAATGCTGAATGCTAATAGCTGAATGCTAAGATTATGTGAAATTTACAAATTATTACTAGTAGTGTAAATGATAAATCAAAAAAGAAATGTTAAACTGCATTCACTCTAAGTAGATTCAAGCGGGAATTGAACCCAGAATCTTCCACATGCCAATCATGTACGTTAACCACCCAACTATATAAATATGGAAGTATCTTTGACATTGTATGTAATTGTATTGCGTAATAGAGTCTATAATGCATTTCCTGATATGATAGTCATTTGGTATACATGCGTCTCACTTAGTGTAATGGCCATGGATATATTTGCAATTTACAGTGGGAGGTGGAATTTGGACCCACGACCTCCTGGTTACTGGACAGTGCACTTTACCAGCTCTTTCGGATTCTCATCATGCCTGCCAGTCCTCAACCAGGGCTGCAAATCCTGTATATAAGCAATGTGTCCGAGGAAATGCTTCCACAGAGTCAGTCAAGCAAATCGCTTACTGAAGGCCTAAAACATTTAAAGATTTTGGAACTCAGTGCACACAAAAGGCGCATTTCATTACTAGGCGCGACGTCGATTATTGAGAACATTGAAGACTTTTAACTCACTTGCTCCCAAAAACGTATAAAAACGTTCTATTTTAAATATTGCCATGTTTTTTTTATGCTAGAACACACAGAAAGCTTTGATGTAGCCTCTGACCTGAAGAGGTCAATTAAAGCAATGGTAGTTGTTAAAAAAACGGCCAGCAGGTGGCAGCAGAGTATAAGAGAGCAATTAGGGCCATGTTGCAACAAAGCTCTTTCCCCTAGTATTTTCAACAGGTTTGTGAATTATAATGAAACTTAGCTATATTCTAATTGCTGCAAAACGAAAACAGATACAAAAAAAAATAATAATCCTGATGAAATAATTGAAACTCTAATCTTTCTTTTGGTAGATTCCTTGTTTTTATAGCAATAAAAGTAGCGTTTCTTCTTCACACATCTACTCAAGTAAAAGTAAAAAAGTGTAGTCTGGTAAAACTATTAAGAAGTATTTTTTTCTCCAAAAGTAACTCAAGTAAATGTAACAGAGATAAATGTAACTCATTATTACCCACCTCTGAAAACTAGCATGCATTGACAAGGGTAATATTTGTTGTGCTTGGCCCACTGCGATGTAAATGTGTGCGACTTTCAACCCTTGTCACTTTGTTACTTCCCTCCCCAACATCCCATGTGTCTTGCTCCCTCTTTACAGTTGACTGCAAGTCTCCTATCATCTCTCTCAGTGCAATATGAATAATGTAACAGCTTCTTGCTCACTCAAGAAAGCAAACTTTCTGGCCTGGAAGACTTTACACACACTGGCCTCACGCGCCATCGTGAGTTGCGCAAAGTCATGTCATGTCAAATCTATGCATTCCCGCTCCAGCGCTATCCTGCTGCTCAGCCCTCATGCAAGGCAAAGGTCAGGGCAGGAAAGGTGACCGATTACAGCATGTTGTTCAACTAGTCACATTTAGTAAGGAAGTGCTGCAGCTGAATGCTGTCAAGTGAGTTTGGGGGACACAAACGATGATAAGAAAGACACAAGACAACATAAGAGAGTTCTGCACTTGAAAGTGACTGACATAAGTTGTAATACAATAATAATATGATATAATATAATATAATGAAATTTCGCATTGGGGGACCAATAAAGGTTTCCTAGTAAGTATGTATATATTTTTTAAACTTAATTCTGATTTAATTATATATTAGGGGTGTCAGGCGGTTAAAATTTGTAATCACATGACTTCAATATTCAAATTTAATATCTGTTTTAAATGTGTGTATATATATATATATTTTTTTTTTCTTTTTAAAAAAGAAAAGAAAAAGGAGAGCAATGATGATGACATGTCAAATCGGTAAAATTACCGAATGAACAATACTGAGCTCTCCAGGAAAAAAAAAAGAGGAAAAAAAATAACATAAAAAAAAAAAAATGTGTGTGTGTATATATATATATATATATATATATATATATATATGTAGGACTGTTAGACAATTAAAATTTGTAATCATAATTAGCCGCATGACCTCAAGAGTTAACTCACGATTAATCGCAAATTTTATATTTGTTCTAAAAAATACTCTTGTTACACTAAAAGTGAAAAAAATTGTTAAACTAATGGAAATGTGGCTGCATCTTTTAGTCAGTGATACAGTAATTTCATAATAATTCATAAAATTGAGTTAAAATTAAAGATTTACTGTAAAAAAAAAATGAGTGTGATATTGAGTTGTCTTGAGGTAGTTTTTCTGCCACTAGATGGCATAAATGCATTTGTAAGACGTTGGTCAGTGCATTTTCCTTTTCATATCTAATCTTTAACATGAAGTAACTTGTAAAATTCTGCACATTTTTAAAATTGTATAATACAACTTGACCCCAGTCTCCACAAATGTATGCATTATTATTACATTTATTACTGCTAAATTTTGACGTGGATGTGTCTGCTGCGTTGCGACTGGAATTCCCCCGCGTACAGGCTTTCCAAGTAAGGGGCGGTCATTAATGGTGCGTTAAAAAAATAAATGGTGTTAAAGGAACTTGAAATCAATTTAAAATTAATGCACTCATTTTGACACCCCTAATATATGTATATATGTGAGTGCAGAGAATCAAACCAAATTAAATTGTTCCACTTTAAAATTGACCCTCCTTGAATCGTACCTCACCCCATGTATCGAGATATGTAATTGAATCGTATTCGATTTAGCGATATTTATATATTTGTATAAATGTATTTATTTATTTTAAGGGACCCAAGTTGGCCAAAGTAAATATTGTATCATGAAATTGTTTTGATTATTTATCAATCTTTTAAATTTAGACTGATTTTACTTTCTTTGAAGGTCTTCTGCCATCAGAAAGGTTCTTTTAAATTATACTCATCACTGATAATCTACACGGGGATTTTATTATTTTGCCTTGGGCAGTTTTGTGAATCATTCAGTCAAATTTCATGATGACATGGATCATTTATATGCGTCTTGCTCCATCCAGCCAGTACAACTTGGTTTAAAAAAAAAAAACTTTTAAAAAACAACCTAAAAAACATGAAGCAATGATCTTGTGAAAATAACAGATTTACAATATGAAAACTGACACGAGGCCTGCAGACGTTTGCGGACATAACCAAACACTATTGAATGCCTGAAATGAAATATGGATGGAAAGTGATCTCATACTGTTTGTGTTTGAGTTTCACAAACTGTTATCCGAAGGCGTCAATGCTGTTATGCAAACAGATTTTCAGGTCCGTTGCAAGCCCCTGCCAATTCTTTAGCTTTCTTTGCAGATATTATTAAGAAACAACATCTTGCTTCAGCCATAATTAAATTTCCTATTGTCAATCTTGTAAGCTTTTTAAGGTTTTAGCCAGTCAATGCACGATGTGCAATCCAGTTCCTTTTCAAATGATTTAATTCTATTAAAATAACAAATTTTTCATGCATTGGGAAGAATTTGTGCCTTTGCTTAGTGTTATCTTGCCTGTGGGTACGTGTTCCCACAGCATTTGTGAGTGAATATTAGTTATTTGAAGGAAAAAGAAAAAGTGCAAACTTCCTGTTAGCATTCGAATGGGATCCTCGCTTCGCTTTTAGCATTAGCGCTAGGCTAGCGATGTTTTAAAAATGAATCATGTTTTGTGTTTGAATATACAGCGGATGTAATTCTTATCATCATGTGTTTACTTTTACAGTTAACTCCAACTAGGGTGTCATTAAACAGTTTAAAGGACGCTTAGGGAAAACAGAATAACCAGAGTAACATACGCAACACACTTGCTAGTTGCTAATGCTACGCAAGCAAAATGGTGCATTCAAGGTACTTTTAGAGTGTCGGAAACTTTTTTTTTTTCGATGATAAGGTTTTATGGGGAAAATAATTGTCTATTTGGCCCAATTGGCCGATTGTTTTGGCTGATGTTTGAAGGGCAATAATCGGCGGCCGATTAATCGACCAGGCCCTACTGGATACACAATTGCCGATTAATCGGCCGGGCCCTACTGGATACACAATTATATCCAGGTCTGCAAAAAAATAATCATCCTTCCCGCCTAATCCAATTTTTTTGGGCAACTAACGATTATAACCTATTAAAATCTTCTGTTTCAAATTGTGCCTTATTGAGCCTTAAAAATACAATTCCAATACAAACATTACCACGGTGACATTTTTCAGGCTTTTTCATCTCTTGACAATACTTGCTTGCTTGTTCGAGTATGTCAGGTGCTTGTCATGTATCATGGAAAGGAAAGCGGGAATTGCTCCAGGGTTCTCACACTTGTGTGGATAACTACCTAATGGGTGTCCATTCAGGGTCCTAATCGGGCCCTCCATCAACCTTGGCGAACACTGGCGGGATCATAGCAGGAAAGGCCTCTGGCAACCTTGCTTGCTATTGTCCGGGCCAACTGGAGCGGAAAGGCTTTGACAATGACAATGCGGTTCATAGGGAGAAGGAGGAAGGCAGGGATGGAGCAAGACATGTCTAATTCCTTATGCACTTAAGGAACAGGAGCCCAGTGTCCTCTTTTCACTGTGTTTATATAATCGGATGGCATCTGCTTGAACGTTTGACCCCATCATCATATGTACTTTTGTAAGCATGGCTTACTGATGTGGAAATCAAACATTAATTATTAGTATTGTATTCCAATAAATTGAGAATAGTCACTGCTACTAATGTTTATCGTCTTTGATTAAGGCTTGACATATTTTTAATGGTATTATTTGTGACTTTTGAATAATAATTTAAATTAAAGATAAATTCAATAGTATTGTTTACATAGCAATTTCATTATTAGCATGTTTTCTATGCTATTTGTGTGCCATATTCAGATGCTCTGTATACCTCTGTGGAAGGTACATTAATATTTATTAAATTGCCAATTCGGTTCTTTCACTAATTAATATATTTTTAATAATAGTTTTACTTACTTAAAACTCAATTAAACGCAAAATGAGGCACTATGATCTGTATAATATTGTATTTTTGTGATTGTTAGATTAGGCCTCTTAATAATGGCGTACTGTAGGTGACTTGAGCTGGACCGCTGGGTCGCTATGTCCTGACTTGGCGCTTTCCTATCTATATGGAATCTGGCACTTTTTTTCGGTTGAAACCAGCTAAGACTATCAGGTCACCCATTTTACATGGGTTAGGCCAAGGCAGTATGAGTAGAATCCATTTTGAATAGATTAGACCTTCTTCCGCATCCAACAAAAAAGGCTCCACAGCTTTTTACTCAATCTTTCTGCCATCCAGTAAATAGTTCAACTGATAATAGGCAGTCTCCTGGTTGTTATCATTAGTATAGCAAGCATTAAAAAGATAAAAGAACTGGTGAAAGTGATAATCCGTATCACTGTAATGTTCAAAGGGCTCACTAATGTATGCTGCACTAATCTGATCTACAAAGGTTTTAATAACCCTGTGAGGTATTGGGGTTAAACTGGTATTTAAGTGAACGGAGCATACTATAAATCGGTATTTTTAACTACCAGTCATGTCTTCTCTAACCCTGTAGTATTGTACATTGACTATGCCGTAGTTCCTTGATGAGACAACCAAGAAAATGTTTTTTTTCATGCATCAAAAAGCATATGAGTAGCTCAAATTAGTGCAAAGTACTGTAGTTATGGTCACTTGTATGAGTAAATCCAGCACTGACAGTAATCTTTGGCCTGGTTCTCTTGTACCCCCCCTCCATAGTGACCTTTTCGTTAGGTCATAGTGTACTGTTTTTGGTACAGCAGACTGACATGCTTCCTCAGAAACACATTGAAATGGCATAAACAGCCTATTAAAGACACTTTGTTGAATCCAAACCTCACAATTTGTATTATCCGAGCAGCACTGGTATTGAAGGAGTACACTGGGAACTCCAGTCAATAAGGTAGGTGTTTTTTTTAAAAGGTGAAGATTACCAGAAATATGCAGCCTATATGAAAAAAAAAGTGTACTAAAGACTGGCTTTGATCCGAAGGGCCAGAGTAGCCCTGAAGTCCAGGTGTCTTTATTACTTATTAAATTTGAATGACCATTTGAAAATATGAATTAAATTTAATTTGTCTTATTATCAACATTTGTTCAAAACCCGTACATATACACCACTGTAACTGATGTGTTACCTTCAGAGGTGGGCAATTTACAAAATTGGTTATCATCAGTCCGTCATTTTATTTTAACCACGATTCTGTCATCACTTCGTCACCACTATTCTAGCACTGATGGACCAAGGTGGACATTCCGACAGTCCGTCATTCATCAACAAAATAGGCGTCCATCAGCAACGGACTGAGAGGTCCGTCGGTACTTGTCCTGGTTAGTGACGATTACACTGACAGCCGAAAACAAACTTCCATCAGCGCTTCGTTTGTGATTTTTTTTTTCAAAGTTTCTCATCATTCGTCAGCAGAATTCGGCAAAATCGTTGTTACATCGGCCTGTCGTAAAAAAAAGTACACGGACTGAGAAGGACCGTCTGTATTGACCCGGATCGACGGCTGTAGACCTGCTCCAGTCGGTGCTCAGTCCAAGTATGTTTTCGAGGCTTCGCTTCACCAAGCACTTGCCGAAAATGCGAAAGCGCTCGCCGAAAGGTAGGCATCCGTCACTGACTACCTTTACATGCAATCAATATTCAGGTAAAGGTCAGAATTCTGGTTTCTGAAACAATCGCGGTAACACGTTTACATGCGTGGCGGAAAGAGTTACTCCCGTTTACATGCTCCTTTGTGCTCGATCGGAATAACCCGTTCGGAACGCGACGCGCAGACAACATAATTACGTAAATAACGTCATTTCCGCTTTTAACTTACTATACGTTCAATAAAAGATAGATTTATGTCACTCAGCAAGCTAAATTAAACCTGGAGAACCCACGGGGTCAAATTTGGCCCCTATAAATTCTGCTACTCAAATAACAAAGACCTTTTTTTTTTTCCCAGCAGTGATTTTGTCCCTGTGTTCTTGTTTCCATTGGCCAAAGTGTGTTTGTACATTCAAAATCCAGTTCTAAAATGCAACAAATAAAACAAAACAATTATATTGTTCAATGTAGATCTTAAATTCTAAATAGTTTACTGACAGTTTTTGTTATTCTGATTTTTCGAAATGATACCCCTAAATCCCAAAAGGGTCAAATTTCGCCCTAATCCTAAATTAGGGAATAAAGGGTTAAAATTGAAAAAACATATATTTTGGTGTTCTGTGAATTTATAGCAGTCATTTAATGTATAATTCAGAATTTTCCAAAGAAGAAAAGGGTTCTTGGGTTCTCCAGGGATAAGTAGTCAGTTTCCTCCTCGCTACAGAAGTACGGTTCTTTGCTGCGAGCATCATGTTTGTTGACAACGGCTTGAGTATTTTGGTGGCTTACACGCCAGAAGCACGGACTTATATACTTGTATTTACGGTGCGTGTATATAGGCACAAACTGTGGCGTTTTGGCCGTAGAGACCCAAATTAATGTGAAAACGCAGCTGAGAAATCAATGTATTGATTCGTGACTAAATGGACCAAGATTCTTTGTGAATCAAATAACAAAGAAGAAGAAGAAGAAGCACATTGCCTCGATGGTTCAAGGTATTCCGAATGCTTTTATATGAGCAAGAATTCCGATTATGTAAGGAGTAACCCAGGGGTCTTTTTTAAAAACCCCGAATAAGAGCATATTTGGGTTATTGCGCTTGTTTACATGGCCTTAGAAAAGCTGAATATTGCCAAGATTTGGGTTTTAAAAAGGTTACTGCCTGCATGTAAACGTAGTCGGACTGACGGGCGGATGTACCGACGTTTTTGCCTTCGTCAACAAAACGGGCATCCGTCACTGACGGACAGTCCCTCAGTACTGTCCACCTCTGGTTACCCTATTGGTGATATGATGGCACAGAAATTGTACCACCGACTGTATTTACTGTTCAAACGTAACACAACTGATCTGTTCTTCCGACATTGCCTAAACAAGACTCCACCTAAACAAAAAGTGACCGTTGACTACTAAGAACAAAATCATTTTGAGCTGTATACTTTTTTGGGGGGGGGTTGGGGGAGTCTCGAGAGGATATTTAAGCTTCTTTTTTCTTTCCCTATGTGATGTCTTCTGATTAAGCGTATGTTTGTTGTGGCGAGCCCAACATCAGCAAACACAGGAGACAAAGCCGCAGTTAGGCACTCTTATATTCTGCACACAACCGAAGAATACTCTGAGCATCATGAATTACTCATGAGGTCTGCTGTTGAACTTTCATTTAATGATAGCTGCACTGGGACCGCTCGGCACTCCTCTCCCGTCTTCTTCTTCATCACCTTTGATGAATGAGAAGCAAGTTGTGAGCGGAGCAAAAACTTCGCCGTAGTTGCTCTCAGAGCGGCTTTTAGTGGTAGGAAATACCGCTGTGAGTGATGCATGGCTTGGCGCACTTCCTTGACAGGTGGCCGACTATACAGAACAAACCAGCTAGCTGAAATCTCTGCAAAGACAGATCCTTCACAATCACATCGACTCTAGAAAACAGCCTGCTAACTAACGCAGACAGTTAAATGCTCCATTTGGCAGCTCTGTTTATATTTACCGTACGCACCCGTGTATAAATACGCACCCGTGTATAATACTCAAAATCACCCTTAAAAATATTTTTTTTCTCTGTGCTTGTGTATAATACCCTGATTTGCTGGCATCATTTTTACACTGGCCAACAATTTAGTTTTTTTTTTTTCTGAGTGCCAAAAATATTTTAGTGATTGGATTAATATTGGGATGCCCGTTTCCTTGAATTGGCTGTATTTTTTTTTGAGATCTTGATAATGTTGGAATGAATGTACACCTTTTTTTTTTATATACAACATCTAGGTACCGGTAAACGTCTATAAAACATTATTATTATTATTTTTTTTTTATGAATCTGTATATACAGTGAGATGATTTTATATGGAAAGTGTGTCTTAGTCACAAGATTTTATCTAAATAATTAACTAATCTGTTCAGCTGTTACTAACCTAACCAGCGCCGTAACATTTGAGTCTGACGTGAGTCTTCTTTTTTAGTTGTCTTTTTCTTGCCCTTGTAGTCCACACAGTATGAGACAAGCTGACCGACAGATTCTATTCTCAGAGACTGTAAATAGGACATGAGCAATAATTACAATTTGAAATGATAGCCGACTCGATAGCCCTAACCATTGGTAAACCACAAAACCGTTTTATCCCTAATCAGTACCTTGGTCAAAGAAGTGACTGGATATTGACATTGATGTTTTTTTTTTGTTCTTGGGGTAAACTCAGATAAAAACACGCAGGCATGGGGTTAATGAACTTCACGATTGGCCTCATAGTCAGGCGTTTGGGGTACTTTAATGAATGTATAGTGGTTCACTTGAGTTCTGTGCAGGCAACGTGGGATCAGGTGACTGTGTGAATGAGAGTGTTTAAAAAGTGATACTAATGTATCTTACACCATTGTGGGAATGCTGGAATTATTCTGTTCTATATTCAAAATTCAAATTTAATGCAAGCGCTCAGTATATGCTGACGCATTCACTACAATTATATGCAATGGATCAGTGGTTAGAGCAATTGCCTGCCACCACGGAGGATCTGGGTTCAAACCCCACTTTTAAGCTAATGCAGCGGAGCTTTGACTGATAAACAGGAAGTGATGGTTCGAATCCCACCTTTGACCCATTGCAGTTCAAGTGTTATTTGCTATTCATTTATCTTTTAACTACAATTAATACTTTGTAATTTTCCACATAATTTATCTTTCAATTTACTTCATAAGCATTCCAGCTATTAGCATTCAGCTATTAGCTTTCAGCTATTAGCATTCAGCTATTAGCATTCAGCATTCGCACGCAAGTTCTGTAGAAATTGCACTTAGTCTAGTGTACAATGCTGTCCAGTCAGCCCTCATTACAGTATTTTTAACCACATCTACTATGAGCTTGGTGTTGGTATGCAGTCTACTACAATGACCTCTAACTGTCAGCTCATGGTATGCCTTTTATGTGCCAACCTTTCACCCAGTACGCCACATTAGACACTCGCACCCTTACATTGCTGTATATCACTGCCGTTTTGGCCATTGCGCCTTCTTTAACATGATCGTCTCCTTAACATATGTTGATGCATGCACACATGACCCTGCTCTTGCTTCTCACTATGTCTTTCTGTAAACTGTCATTTCACCACTCTTTTTTTTTTCTTTTCTAAGGAGAGCTCAGTATTATTCATTCGATTTGACATGCCATCATTGTTCTCCTTTTTTATTTTTTATAAAAAAAAAATAAAAAAAATAAAAAAAATAAATATATATATATATATATATATATTTTTTTGTATGTGTATGTGCGTGTGTGTGCGTGCGTGCGAGCGTGTGTGTATTCATCAGTTCACCCAAAACCTATTAAAAAAAATCCCATACTAATAATATAATATAATAATAAATTGCCAAATGCAGAAACATCAATGTAAGTTATCACGATGTGGTGGCTCTCGCTAACAGACAGAATTAAGTAACCAGAATTAGGTTAAAAAATTCTATATACGTAGACCATGTTTCTATAAATTTTGATATTTGGTTTTTATTTGAGGCAGATATTTTTTCCATTAAAATGTGATTTATGAGGAGGTTAGACCATTGGTCGATATTCAGAGTTTGTTTATTTTTCCAGTTAACAAGAATTGTTTTTTTAGCGATAGTAAGGGCTACAAGTAGATTGAAATTGTTTATGTAGTAGGTCAGTTGTTGTTAAGTCACCTAGCAAACACAAGTTTGGAGATAAAGGTATCCTACAGTCTAAGATAGCGGAAAGTTTTTCTAAGACTTTAGTCCAGAAATACATAACCGGAGTACATAACCATAAAGCATGAACATAAGTGTCTGTAGTGTTTTGTAAACATTGGAGACAAATGTCGGAGTCTGAGAGTCCCATTTTCTTCATCATACATTGAGTAATGTATGTTCTATGAATAATTTTATATTGGATAAGTTGTAAATTTGTGTGTTTTGTCATTTTAAATGCGTTTTCACAAACTTGAATCCAAAAGTCAGATTCCGGTGCTATAGACAATTCTGTCTCCCATTTCGAGATGGGTAAAGACATTTTATCAGTATATGAAAGTAACTTATATATTTTTGAAAGTTTTTTTGTTGTTGTCGGAGAAAGCTTGTTAATATCTTTAGCTAAAACAGGCGGTTGGAGCGTACCCCGAAGTGTTGGAATTTTTTTCTTTATCATATTTTTAACTTGTAGATCATGTAAAAAATTTCCGTTTTTTTATTTTGTATTTTTGGAGCAAGGATGTATATGATATAAACATATTATCTGAGAAGAGATGGTGGAGATGTGGAGATGTACATTTCACCACTCTAGTAACATAACTGCCTAACTCATCTTTTGTCTTTCAGATAGGCATTTTTGCAACATCTGCAATGGACTATGGAGAGTCATTTCCTAAAAATCTGACTTCGGCCAAAAAAATTGAGTTAGGCAGTTATGTTATTTGTAGTGCTGGGAGTAGCCTTTTATAGCCTTTCACATAAAAAAAAAACATCAAATGAAGTATAAACATATTGTGGCGATCTAACAAAATTGTGCTCATTATATTTGACTAAATCCCTTTTCCTGCTTTTGCATAGGACAGGCTATTTATAAACCCATGCACTAATGATTGTACAAATGATATGCATAAAAGCTACAGCAGCATTTATTGTATCACATTGCGGATTCAGTGCATGAAGCTACTTCAGGCTGCTGTTTACCATCTCCTACCTCACAATACCCATGCAAGCACTTACACACTGTCACACTCCATCATGCTCTCTAATAGGGTGGAGGCTAATCGGAGGTGCTCCGTAGACGGCAGTAGGGTCAATCCATATTCCGTCTCTGCAATTCTACCTCCTCCACTAGAGCCCAATGAACTCCAGGGAATCCATGGAACCAATAAATGTCTTGTGATCTATTAGAAAGCCTCCACAGAAAGTAATCCATACTGCAACTGACTCAGACCGTTCTGTCTGTATGTGGTAATTTTTTAAACCAAGCTTTTGTTGTATCTCTACTTTGTAAGTTGTATGGTTTATCACATGCATGCATTAGTGGCTCCATATAGTTAATGGTGTGTTTGTTCGAAAACATTTAAGTGAAAGAAAAAGCCATCTGTATTTTTCTTCTACGTTGTGGCATCTGTTTACATAACAACTGCAGCAGATGGGCCAGAGGGAGAAGCAATGTTATTGTCTCATAAAACGTACGCTTCTATAAGTGCATACTGCGCCGCATTGCTTCCAAGGTTAATGTAATGATGATTAAACTTGCGGTGGTGTATTGATCCCGGTGGAAAAATTCTAGTGGTAACTAAGAAGTTATCGCTGAACAAGTGCGGTAGGTTGCGGGATCTAATTTCTGGCGGAGTGACTGAGTGGTAGCAGTGAGCGCTACACCGCTCTTCATTCATTAATAAGGAGCAGCACTCAGGAAGTGAGATAGCTTCAAGCTCGGATCCTTGTTAACAATTACTTCTTGACTGTGTTCTTTTTTTCCGTGGTCACAACTTTAATTACAATGAATAAATTAGCAACTGACTTGTAAATGTTGTTGTCGTGAAAGTTTTACACTAATGGCTCTATTTGTGGATTTGGTTTTGGTTAGTTTGATTTTTGCAAGCTTGTAGGGGCAGCAACAGGTCAGTCCTCTGTTGAAAAGTATAGTGTATATACTAGGGTGACCGTATTTTGATTTCCATGAAAGAGGACACTTTACTCAAATATGCCATACATTATAACTATTTTTTTATTATTATTATTATTTATTTATTTATTTTTGAATTATTATTTTTTCTTTAATTTATTAAATTAATTTTTTTTTTTTAATAACTATTTTAACATATGCCTCCTCTGTATGGGTAGAAAATAAAATACAAACTGTCAGGGTTACATTTAAATCTTCCTCAAATGATGCAACGCCGTGAGACAGGAATCAAGGACCACACCCAAGTTTGTCTTTCTGCAGAAAGGAGGAAGTGGATGCTCTCAGCACCAGAGGAAACACTAACTTTATGTTAAAGTATTTTTTTAATGGGGGCGACAGGGATCGAACCCACACCATGACCACGTTTCCGATTTGAGCACACAGAGCATTACAGTGAGCAAAAATTCTGGGGCGCCGAAACAACTTTGGCCCTTATTTGAACGCTCAGGAAGTGAGGTACGTAAAAAGCTGACCTACTATTTTCTTAATATATGTATGTATATATATATATATATATATATATATATATATATATATATATATATATATATATATATATATATATATATATATATATATACGAGGCATGGGTCGAGACAAAAATCCCACGAGACGGGATATTTCACGAGATTGGGCCCGCGAGAATGAGACGAGACAAAATATTCGTAAAATTTGTAATATAAAATAAATCCTAATAAAATTTTCCAGTTTTCAAAATGTTTTCTTTTTATTGAGCAGACTGCAAGAAAATTTAATTTTTTTGCAAGAAATTGCCAGTTGCCCCTATGGTTTTCTTTTTCTGTAAAATGTCAAACTTTAGCGAGTTCGGCACCATGTTTCTAGCTGCGCTCGTAAACATCACCGCGCATGTTGTGTTACGTAACGTGTGTGTCGACATCATCGTCCCCAGTGTAATCGATTTGGCAAACAGTTCCAAAGAAAACACTGGGAACCGGTTTTCAACAAAAAACTGTTTTCAATTCCCATCCCTACTCAACAAGCTAAACTACAGCAAGAAAAAAGAAGCTTGAGGATCTCGTGCTGGGGAGGGATGAGAAATCTCGTGGTTTTCCAATCCCGCGAGATCGCGTTGCACGAGATCTCGTCCCATATGTTTGAATGTGGTGACTATAAGGTGCAGCAGTATATTTGGCAAAATCAGCTGTCCCTGTAGTCCTATTTATCTAAAAAGAAAAAACAAAACACTAACAGGTCTTACTCGTGGTGTGCTAGTTCAGACAAAAACATTTGTCATCCTGTGAGGGTGCTACCTTAGCATACTGATGTGGTTTTGTATGTTTGGTTAGAGAGCTCACTGGTGCCAACTGGAAGAAAAAAAGAGGAGGAAGCGTGCTCCAGGCAGATACAAATTATTAGCTGCTCCTCTCTTCTCTCTTTCCACCTCCTCCCTCTTGCTTGCGGTAATGCATCATTGATCTATGCTGGGAAAATATATTGCTAATTCACTGAAGCCTTCTTCGCCTCATGGCCCGTCCGGAGTTGTTGACTTTATTCATCTCCTCACTCTCTCGCTGACTGACTTTCCCAAAGCTCTAACCAGCATCCCTGCCGGACTGTTCTTGTCAAGTGTTGCTAACGACGGCAACGCCAAAAGCACAGTCATTAAAAGAAATGATTAGTTAAAAGTGAAAATAAGATGAGCAGCACCTACCACAGAAAACGTTCACCCTTCATACAGGCAGATACGCTGCAATAGAGCAGGCAACTAATTGCTTGGGCCCCAAGCTAAAGTGGATCCTGAGAGACGGCCGACATTGGCCCCTATGAATGACAAAGCACTTAGACACTGCAATGACAAGGTGTCGCTATCGGGAATCCCCCGCATAGGGCCTCTTAATTACTAGTAGCTTTTGTTGGCTGATGGCTAATAGGGTGCCCCGAGCGACGGTAGCAATGAATCCATTTCAGTGACGCAACTGAAACCAGACACTGCAATAACAATGTGGGAATGTAAATATGTTACATTAGAAAAGTAGTGATGCCAGTTTTCCCGAGTCCAACCAAGCATCAGAAAATTGCTCTACGGTCCTTCTTACTTGGGGCCCTTGATAGTCTCCTCCTGTATGCTTTTGCGTCAGGCTGCGACGGAGACGTTACGGTGGAGCCACGCTCGTGCGTTTGCCTTCATACTTGTGCGGAATACACATCACAATACACATCAAGTTCTGCTGCAGTTTCACTCCCAAGTCTGGGTGTCGCTACGGCTGCTATTGGCTAGGACGCCACAGAGTGGAGAATCCCCTGCATTTTATGACCAATTCAGGAAGTCCTTTTTCGTTTCAGAAACAAAAAAACAAAGTTGAGAGAGTTGGCTCATCACCTTGGCAATTATTTAGTGCCAATTTGCAACAGTAAACTCGCCAAAACGCCAACGTACACAGTTTTCATCAGTTTTAGTACTTTTATCTGCAGAGATGGGCAAATTTGTAAGTTATACATTGGCCCGTCATTGACGGATGCCTACCTTTCGGTGAGTGCTTTATGACACCAAGTCTCATAAAAAATACACAGACTGAGAAGAACCGGATCGACAGATGTAAACCTGCTCCAGTCGCTGCTTAGGCCGTGTGGCTTCGCGTCATAAAGCGCTCGCCAAAAAATGCGGTCGGTAATCGTCAATGGTAATGTATTGAAGAAGGTATCTTAAAAAATATAAACTTTTGCGTGTCCAATAAATCAAATGTTGAGATTCCCGTGAACAGAGTCCTTGCAAGGATGGTTTATTCCGGAGATCTCCAATCACATCATTGAATAGAACCAAAAACAGTTTCACTCAAGGATGCCCCCCCCTCCTTCGAGAGAGTGCTCTTTATTACAATCGAATTAGAAAACAAAACGCCTCTTTCTCCTCCACTAATGAATACAATGAAAACAGATTGGTTCTCACACATGTCACACAACAGAAGAAAAATAGAGAACAAGAAAAACAGAATTCTCAGCACACAGCTGCGTTCATCTTTTTAGACAAAATATACTTTCAGGGTACTTTTTCCCAAAACAAAATCTCACAAAACAAGTTGAATTTGACAGCTCCTAATGTAGTATAGTTGTGGGAGTTGTGTGTGCGCGTTCTCTCTCACGAACAGAATGTGTGTGCGCAAAGCAGAATCTGTTCTCACGCAGGACACTGAGAAGGAATTCTTAGACAAAAACAAGTTTAAGGTCAAATTATACTGAGTTCAACACTATTTTACCTACTCTACACATCTATAAAACATTTCAACATGGTTAAAATATGAAATAAAGAATTAAAAATGTTAATAATGTCAACAGTATCAACGATTTTGCCCACCTCTAAAACTAGCTAAGCCAAAATGCATTAAATAGATAAAAATACATTTAAAGTTATCGATTGTTAACAAATATAAAAAATTTGACTTAATTTTAAGGCGGGATTTACACTGCACTCCCAAACAGTTGACATGAATTTACATACAAAGTTTAACAAGATGAGTATGACTTGGAAGGCAATCTAATTTTAAAACATCTGACACAACTTGTAGCATTTGTAATTATGGTATTGTGTCATTTTTGCTGGCTAAAATGACAGGATGGTACTGTTACCGACACAATACGAATCTAAGGACTGTTTAATACAATAATCATATACGCTTCAAGGTATAAAACTAAGATAGAACCTAATATAAAATGACTACAGTAAAATTGTCTTTCTTCATAATGGCATGTTTTCGTACGCGTGGCAAGGCAAAAAAAAAAAAAGCATTCATGGTCCATGTCATTTATGTAATGCTGCATACAAATCTTGTTTCCCTTCTGCCCTTTCATTTCGCAAGTGGTGCATTCTTTCCTTCTCTTTGCTCACTCACAGCCTGGCTGGCCCACATCATTTTTTTTTGTATACCGTGCTATACATAAAAATAACAATTTACATGACTTCTGATATCCGCATAATGAGCAAGGTGTCAATCACCATTTTGTTTTCATTACATCTTCCTTATCTTGCCTTCCCAGATGTGCGTGAGGGATGAGAAACTTGAGTGAGGAAGTATTTTGTTCTACTTTTGTCTATAGTCTATTTTCTTTTCAACTGGCTCTCCCCCAGAGACGGCGCTGATTCTCTTCGCCGTTTTCGTGTTAAGCAAAGTGATCGGGCAGTTCCCCGCTTGCCAGTAAACTGGTCGGAGCTAATTAACCACTAATCTCTCAGCTGTCACTTTCTGAGGCGGAATTTGGACTGACTTCAATCTCCCCCCCGCTCTTGTCTTCGCTTTCTCCCAAAGAGCTGTAGGGTCCCTTTAGACAAGCACCAAGCGAGCCCACACGGCTCAAACCAGACCCCACTGCGCAGTCCTGACATCAAATACCTGGCCTTATCTGGTTTTGACAGCCAGCAGACGTCAGCCACCCACAGGAAATTGAAAGCTGGACTTAATTGAGTGACAAAGCACTGTAATTTCATTGCAAACACTTGGGGAAGAAAATCCAAGACATGTCTGCCCTCCAAGGAGGGGAGTAGTTTCAAGACAGCTGGGAAGGAATGTAATGAATTCTTGAAATGGAATATGGAGCGAAGTATCCTGACGTGGTTTCTTGTTTAGTTTGTTCCAGAGATATCTTCAGGTTACATTTATGTAGTCAGTAGCAACCTTTTATTGAGCCAAAGGGCATATTTTATATTGGATATGCAGGTTAATTTTAATTTAATTTTAACTCACTCCAGTTTTGTTTTTAGGCCTTGTCTACACGTAGCAGGGTATAATCACAAAATAAGGATTTTTTTTTCTTTTTTCTTTTTTTTCTGGAGAGCTCAGTATTGTTCATTCGGTAATTTTACCGATTTGACATGTCATCATCATTGCTCTCCCTTTTTTTTTTCTATGTTATGGGCAGCCATGCAAACGTAAATACAGATGTATGTCATTAAAACAATACTTTTAAAAACCTGCGACCAAAGTGACCATCTGCGAATACTCCATTTCTGCGTCCGCATGTGAACATCTAAAACCAGGGCTTTTGCTTTCCAAAACGTCACTGCCTGCGACAAAATATGTTTTTACGTTAAATTGGCGACCTGTGTTGACTAGGAATGGGACAAGTCACTAATCCCACGAGACAAGATGTCTCACCAGATTGAGTCCACAAGAATGAGACAAGACGATATTTTTGCTTTATTTGTAATATAAACAATGCCTAATATAAATTTTCCATTTTTCAAAATATTTTCCTTTTTTTGAGCGGACTGCAAGAACATTTACGATCTAGCTAACTATTTTTTCCACTTGCTGTCGACTGAAGATGACATCACCTGTACCAAAAAGTGCAGGAATTTCCAGTGTCAGCACCATCTCAGGTAAAGTTCGTAAAAGGTTTCAAAAGATGTTTGCAAATAGTGAAAAACTGTAAGAGCATATTCAAAATTTCTTTGTGACAAGAAAACCTGTTTGTGACAAGTAAAAACTGTCTGTGAACACCTTTGCAACCTTTTACAAACCCTGATGGAAACCTAAAATTTTGTAAAAATTTTAGCTAAAGTTCACAAACATTTGCCGCTCAGAGGGATACATACCAGCTTTATTGGTTCAGATTTGTAAAAAAATAAAAAATAAATTAAAAAGGCAGATGATATTCGTCAAAATGTCAAAATGTCAAATATCGGCACGGATAATCGGCACGGTCGATAATCGGTCTATCCCTAATTTTTAGCACTGTCTTTATCTTGCTGGAATGCCCATGAATAGAAAAAACTCCTGTATTTACTACATACATCGCAATGACTGGTACGTAAACACCTTATTGTAATCCTCTCTGACCGCTCGTACCCACAGACTTTGACATTCACCGTGTCAAACCATATACCATATTCAAAATAATAATGCATTTCACTGCAAAACAAAGACCCGACTCAAGTTAGACTTCCAAAGACAAAACCCCAACTTCCCAAGTCTAAAATAAAATGAAAAGTGCAATAGAGAATGCCGCATGTATGCTGATTTGCTGTGCTGCCCTTTTGTCTTTAAAACATAGCGATCCCTTCAAAATCCTAATTAAATGCAACATGTTAGTGTTTACGCTCTTTTGAGAGCAATTAGTAATTTTTTTGTAGGGCAGTATTTGTGTCCAGCACTTGCGCAAATGTTGTTTTCTCACTATTTATCTATCTGGAGGTCCCACTGTTCTTCATTTAATTTAATTCTTCCCTTTTTTTATTTCTCACTTCAAGCTCCTGCTGATCAGTTTCGCATTAATATTTGTAAAATGTCCCTATGCTAGTAAAACTGTTATTGTTTTTGTTTTTTCATATTAAGGCTAGAAGAGAATATAATAGGATGTTGTGGAAGAATTTCAGTCAACTTTCAAACGATGAAAACTGTGACTTCTAAAAACCTTTGATTTATTAAATAAAATATACAAATTCATGTATGCCAAGATTTTGTGCTTCATGCTTGCGTACTATTGCATGCCAATCCATGTTATTTAGCGATCCATTGGGTCATATCTTGTTGCCTTCCTTACTACCTTTGGAAAGTGATTTGTTATTATTGTAACCGCAAGGGCAGACTTATTTCATAATGTATCCAGAACCACGGCCAAGGCAAACAGACATATTTGCCCTTAAAAAAAACAATTTCTCTTGTGGCACCACCTCCGGCATTTTACACCTGAGGCAACCAACTACTGAATGTTGTCTTTGGCATAAATAAATGTTATATTTTACGTCATCTGAGAGACGATTAATAGTATAATGATTTATGTTTCCAGGGTTTAGGTTGGCCTCTGAGTCATTATATTTCTTCTATGTGTGTATCCTGTTTTCTGTCCTTACAATGTCGGATCTATCCGCATGTGTATAGGGACGTAATTGAGTGCATGCTAATACATAAAAACACATGCCTACTCTCAACCCCCTAGAGATGCACTATACTGTTGATGATTGTGTCGCTGCGGGAAGATGCTCTCTCTCCACGTCTAATTAACTTTCCGCTCCATTATCTGTGTGTTTATGTTACATGCGTGTGAGACCGGGGGTTCTGATTCATCGTGCTGCTTTCACTGAATTATTTAAAATGGATGTGCATTATTTAAATGCAGTTAAACTATTGAACTTGGACTGAAGTATTGGATTTTGTTTGTTATACGGTAATTCTATGTATAGAAGGGGTGTGCAAAAAAATCGATTCTCATAAAAATTGAGATTCTCATTTACTACGATTCAAAATTGATATAAAATGTCCCAAAATCGTTTTTGTTTAAATTATTTTATACTGTCTTGCCCTTGTTTGTGTGTGCCTTTATTGGGAGAGCTGTTCATGTTGTACACGACATTTTTTTTGCTATCTATTTTTGGAGCATTTTGGCAAATCCTAAAACATTTTATGGTAATTTTGTGCCTTTTTTTGGTTTTTAGACATTTTATGGTTAATCTTAGAACGTTTTCTTTTCTGCCTTTTTTATTAAATTCAATTCTGTTTGGGTTTTTTTGCAATTTCATGGACATTTTATGGTAATTTTCTGCTTTTTTTCTTCATTTTTAGTTATTTTGTGGTCTCTTTTTTGGCATTTTTGGCTCATTTAAACAAAAAAACATCCACTTCTTTTTCTGATAATGAAAAAAACTGGACTCCATTATTAAATTATTAATTTTTAATCTAAATAATCCATTTAACGTCTTTTTCTGATGGCATTTTTTTTTTGTATGCATAGTAGGGGTGTGCAAAAAAATCGATTCTCATAAAAATTGAGATTCTCATTTACTACGATTCAAAATTGATATAAAATGTCCCAAAATCGTTTTTATTTAAATTATTTTATACTGTCCCTTGTTTGTGTGTGCCTTTATAGTGAGAGCTGTTCATGTTGTACACGATTTGGCCACATAGGGGCAGTGTAGTTCCGCGCATTCTGATAGACTGCTAAGTTGTAGCCAGAGAGAGAGAGTCGAAGAAAAAAGTCATGATCAAGTTATGCTAATAAAAGCTTTGGGGTTTTTGCAGTGTAGGAAGACCATATGCCGGTGAGTAATGTTAAGATGCTTCTCTGTATACAGTCCTGAAGTGTTTTTGTATGAAAATGAATTTTGTATGAATGATAAAAGTGCAGGGAGTAGCGCGCTAATTAGCATTAGCGATTCAATGGCGCTTTTCATTGTGCGTTAGCCTTGAGCTAGCTACGTTAGAGAAACAAGCTAAACAAAGTGTGTTTGCATTTAAGTGTTTATTGTGTATAATTTTCTTCGTTTTATGTGTTTAGTTACAGTTAATCTCAACTAGACTGTAATAAATGGTTTGATACTGTAACAATAGTATTGTTAGTTTGAGTTAATGTTGCTTGGGGGGACTGATTAGAGTGAGGGAACACATTACAGTAAGTGAGATAGACCAAGCATGTCCTATGAGCAAGGAATAAATTCACATTCCTTACAGATCAAAAGTTAATAAATGTGTAAAAAATATATATAAATAGACATTTCAATGTCTCCATTTGTCATTCTGTCTTGCAAACCAAACTGGAGTAGATCATCCCGATTCTTTGTACATCTATAGATTGAAGCAGAAATCATTGTCAATCAAATCATTTTGAATCAAAAAAAGATTCTGAATCGAATCGCAGTCCCAAAAATCTGAATTGAATGGAATTGTGAGTATGAAAGGCATATTGTATTTTTGATTTAAATTGCTCAGTGCGCGTCCATCCTAAAAATATTACCTATTGAGTCGTCTGCCAAAGTCAGACAACCATTATAAGTGCTGAAAAAGAATACGTACTGAACTGATCACTGACATGTTAATTTGCTCATCATCTGTCACACATCATTTAAAATAAAACCAATTGGGTGTCAGGCAATAGAGAACGTTAGGCCAATTCTTGTTATTTCTATAATTACAAAATATTCATGAAACATGACTCATTTCTAATGCGTATCCCGGGCATGGTAACAATTAGAAGCACAAGAGGTGGGGTACGCCCTGTACTGGTGGCACTCAATCCCAGGTTTTAAATATGTCTATACTGTAAAAATAAAGGATCATATGGGGCCAGATGTGTTAACGGCGTCAACATTAACACAAGAGGAGAGAGTGTTGAATGTGTTGCGTGGAGGTGTGGGACGTCTGCTGATAAAGGGATCATACTAATAGGGATTATATCCTATTTACTTACGGAGACGACACTCACAGGCTTTTAATTACCATCAGCATACTCAGCAGGGGTCACTGATTCTTTTCGGCCTCCTGTTGCAAACACGTGTACATCCTCATTAATTATATCAAGAAGAACAGAAGAGCTCTGTTGCTGGAGAAATACATACTACCTAATACCAAAGCAGCTGTTTTGGTTGCAGGAGCGAACATACCGTAAAAACCCGTGTGTAATACTCACCCTTGAATAATACGCACATTTAAAATTTCGCCTAATATTGCCTAAATTTCAGAATTTGTGCTTGATTTTCACATGAAATATGCCTTGCAAAAAAAAAAAGCCACCTTGTACCTCCAGAATCGTCACTTTTCAAGTGCGCTCATGACCATTTTTTATTAAATCAATTATAATAATATTCCACATGAAATATGTTGGAATGAAACTACGCCTTTTATTTATTATAATTATTGATATTATTACAAAATATAAGTACCAATAAACGTATTAGATGTTTAAATTTAATTACATTAAAAAAAATTGAACGTGTTTAACAAAGTGTTAATCTATTCTACTGAGGGCCCAAAAGCTAATTAGAGATACACCATAACAGAAAATATGCAGCATCCTACTTTGAGATAAATTTTCTTCTATCTTTCACCTTCTGTTTTTGATTTTTTTTTTGTGTGTAATTTTTTATATTTATTTTTTCATACATTTTTAAACGTTTCTGCCTTCCTGTAAAATGTATGACATTTTTGGCAATTTAATGGACATATGCTAATTTTCTGCGACATTTTATTGCTATTTTTTTGCATTTTTTCCCGACATTTTTTGGGGGGGGGCAAATCCTAAAACATTTTATGGTAATTTTGTGCTTTTTTTTTTTTTTTTTTTTACATATTATGGTTAATTTTTGAACGTTTTCTTTTCTGCCTTTTTTATTAAATTCAATTCTGTTTTGTTTTTTTCATGAACATTTTATGGTAATTTTCTGCTTTTTCTCTTCATTTTTGGTTATTTTATGGTCTCTTTTATGGCATTTTTGTCTCATTTAAAAAAAAATCATCCACCTCTTTGTCTGACAATGAAAAAATCTGGACTCCATTATTAAATTATTAATTTTTAATCTAAATAATTCATTTAACCCCTTTTTCTGCTGGCATTATTATTATTTATTTTACTGATTTGGACTCTTTTTCCCACAACATGGGGGAAATTTGGGGGGGTTTTCTCATGTTTTTATTTGTTATAGTGGATGCCACGATAGTATGGCTGTAACGTGTTTTAGACTTATCAAGCTTATGTTATATTTTTAATATGAACATCATGCAAACCAACTTGCGATTGTGATTGATTAGCTAGGATCCTATCATGAGCCAGAAGTGTTGACATCATCCAAATTATGCGTTTTTATTGGTTTAACGTGCAAATATGTGATGTCCACTGCATATTTAATCTATATTTTTCTGTCAGACTTGAAATCTAATTGCAGTGAAAAGCCATAACCCATCAGAACAGTGACCATGCTAACATCAAGATCACAGCCGGTGTCGTAATATTTCATCACAAGTTGCCTGCAGACCGTTATTTTATCAGCAGGAGACAGAATTATCCTTGTGAAGCATTCAAAACCATATCTGTGGTAGCGACAGCAACAGTGGGTGCCTTCAAATCTAAACACCACACAGACGCGCAACAGTTGGTTAATATATCAGTGTTGGAAGGCATCCGCAAGATTGTCTCCCAGAATCATGTTGCTTTAAATGTAGCCTCAGCATTCTTCTTTATTTCCCAGTCTGACATGGTCGTAATGTCCGATTTTTTTAAAATATTTTCAGCTATAACATGGCACGTCACATTTTTCACTTTTATGACTTGTGGACAAATATTGTCTCATAATTTCAGTGTTTGTGTTATTGATTTATGGATTAGTGCGTTAATTTTGAGTTAATTTAAAGTCCCTCTAACACTACTATTTTTATTATTTAACGAGCGATTAATGACCGCCCCTTACTTGGAAAGTCTGTACTGGTGGAATTCCTGTTGCAACGCAGCAGACACGTCCACGTCAAAATTTTAGCAGTCATAAATTTAATAATAATGCATATATTTGCGGAGACTGGGGTCAAGTTGTATTTTACAATTTTAAAAATGTGCAGAATTTCACAAGTTACTTCATGTTAAAGATTAGATTGCTCTTAATATGAAAAAAAAATGCACTGAGCTGTCACCAATGTCTTACAAATGCAATTATGCCATCTAGTGGTAGAAAAATGACCAACACAAATCAATATTGCAATCGTTTTTTTACAGTACAGTACATGTTTTTAATTTTAACTCAATTTTATGAATTATTATGAAATGACTGTATCAATGACTAAAAGATGCAGCCATATTTCTATTAGTTAGTTAGTAATATTATTTTCCACGTTAATGTTAACAAGAGTATGAAAATTATTTTGTTATTTAGAATTAATAGATATAAAATTTGTGATTATATATAAATATATATATATAAAAAAATATATAAAAAATATAATTATTTTAAGTAGAATTAAAGAAAACATGCAAAGGAAGTAAGAGCAAGTATTCAAGGCAAAAGTTTTCTGTGGTTGACAGCTGGCCTGTGTGGAAAAACAAGATCATTCATTCTGTTAGTAGCTCACACCTCACAGATTTTTCTGATGACAGCTGCAAGACAAATTCCTCATTCAAGGATTTACAAATAATGTTGCAAGTTCTAAAACAAAGTCATTTTAACATGATAAACACACAATATGTACTTTTTGATGGAGGATGTCTGTATCCTTGTTAACCACCCCCCAATATTTTTAAACATCGACAGCCTCGACATTACAGATGGCGATTATCAGGACATGGGAAATTCTCCTTTGGGATTAGATGCTCCTCGATGGAATTTTGTAGGGCTGGTGTAGTTGTTTGTTATTGTGCTTGTTTACCAGCCTCCAACAAGCCATCCAGCCAGCAGTCTCTCAACGGAATGTTCTCAAGAGGCTCTGGAGTGCGTCCAAGTCCTCCACAGTGCACCCACTGTCTCAGTGCGCTGAGTGCTACTCAAGCTGTGGACGGCCAGTGTGCATAAATGTATGCACAGTTTGTGAACATCCTTCGTTGACAAAAAAAAAATCTAATTTAAATGTAATCTGAATGATTTAGGCCTTAAATCTTAACAAAGTTCTTTCAAGCTTAAGCTTTTATGATATGAAGTAGGCCAATGATATCCCACCACGTGAGTTTATGCAGCTCACTGCACTTTCTGGAAAAGATAAATGGAATAGCAGTGCATGGCAGTGCTATTTTGAGAGGTCCTAAACTGGAATTGAGAACACGTGTTTGTATAGCACCAGCTTCAAATAGTTGGGTGAAATCACCTTTTCTTTTCGAGAAAGACGAGACACTTGCTACCGCTTAAGTTTCAAGTCAAGTGAAGTCTTTTATAAAACTGATGATTTATTTTTTTATTTTTTGCAATATATTTTTAGATACGTTCATAGAGCATTCCTGTGTTGAAAAATACAGAAAGTACAAAGGCTAATTTTTGTTTGTTTGTTTGTTTGGTCTGTTTTCAGGGATGTTTTTCATTGACACGTAAGCAAGAAAATGTCTGACGTCCTCGAAATGCACAGCACATCTGCCCAAACAATACAAATTAAAAACACCCACTATAAATCTGAATAACAGTGAAATCATAAATAATTAAATACGGTTTGTATATATGCTACATTAGAGGCACACGGACCATAAACTCCTTCACTCACAGCCATTTTCACTGAAGCAACCCCCTTCGCTTTCAGTTGTTTTACTGGATTTTGACTGATTTTGCAAGGCCCACAGAATATTCTGTTCTATTGCTATAAAACATGGAACCTACACTAGATTGTCTATTCTTTCATCAGGAAAAAAAAAGTACATTTGTATCTGTTTCCGTTTTGCAGCAATTAGCATTAGAATATAGCGAAGTTTCATCATTATTCACAAACACTGTCAAAAAGACCTTGTTGCAACATGGCTGATGTCTTATACTCGGCTGCCACCCGCTGGCCGTTTTTTGTAATAACTACCATTCCTTTTAGCGACCTCTTCATGTCAGAAGCTGTGTCAAAGCTTTCTGTATGTTCTACAAAAAAACATAAAAATACGTTTTTGGGTTTGAATAAATTAAAAAAGGAAAATGATGACCAATTAACAGCAGTGAATGGAGTAATGCTGTGGTTGCATTCATTGAAAAAAAAAAATAGGAATCAGTTAAGGCCAACTAAGCTTACTATTTTTATCATTATTCATAATTGTGTACTTTTTTTGTTGTCACTACATGCTATTAATCATGTATTTGTTTGGACATTTGTATGAGTTTTTTTCTTCATTAGATAATCAAAAACATCATTATTATTTTGCTCCTAGATTTTGCTGGTAGTGGGAAACGAGGTTTTAAAAGGAATTTTCAAAAGTGCAGAAAGCAGACAAAGCTTGTGCTGTTTGTGTGAAGTAATTGTTCACGTTACTAGTTGTTTGCAGAACCGGTGCTTTCATTGTCAGACAATGCACAACTGAATTCAAGCTTGGGAGCTTGGGAGCAGCTACTGTAAATTGTCCAAGCGTGCTATAGATGCATTAGGCATAAATTGGTCTGACTTTACTCGCATGACCTTGTCTGCTTTTTCTCTGAGGAATCTGTTTACCCTGATGTCATATACAGTACATATACATAGAGATACCCTCTTCTGCTTTACCAGCATTCCTCAGATAAAAATGCTGGAAGATAACTCACGTGTTTCTTCAACAAATATCAAACCAGTGACCCAATTTACTGCAAAGCCGCAATGCAAGAACAGAAGAACTATGCATACAGTTGAGAAAGCTTAATAATGTATATTTCAATTAGGGATAGACGAGTACTGATATCAGTTGTCTGTATTGGGCTGGTACTCGGCCTTAAGGTATTGGTAGTCACATCGGTAGCCAATAACAGCATCGACCACACTCTTGTGACCATTTTACGATCACGAACTAGAAATTAGAAAGTGGAAGAACAGAAAATTGCCATTAATTTCATGCAATTTTAAGGAAAAAAATATTGAGACATAGAGGTGTTTCTTTAACATGATCTGTCACCTGGGTTTTTATATCAAAATATTATACGTTAGCAAATGTATACATTTTTATATGTATTTTTCATATACTGGTGTGTGTGTGTGTGTGTGTGTGTGTGTGTGTGTTTGTGTGTGTATATATATATATATATTTATATATATAGGGTATATATACGGTATATGTATATATATATATATATATGAAAAATATAAAAATGCATACATTTAATAAAGCTGACGTATAATATTTTGATTACCAGATTTATGTGACCTAATTGCTAATTGCATCACAACAGCAGCCTCAGATGCGCTCATCTCCTTCATTCTCCTCAAGCATAGTGTGAAGCAATTGAAAAGCCCGTAGATCAGCAATCTCCCGACCTCATAAAGGCCATGCCCTCTTTCATCCCCCTGAAGACCACATGTAATCACCACTCAGCCTGATGTCTGGGTCTGAGAGCGCACGCCTTGGCATATACTGTATACAGTACATCATTCCGATGCACGGAAGCCTGTCAATTATTTATATGCTGCATGTCCACTTGAGTGAAGATGTTTTTGTCAAGTGGTGGAAGTTTTTGAAGGAGGTCAAATGGAAGAAAATGTTTGGTAGAATTTAGTGTGTATCAATGTGCACTTTTGATTAGAATATTGTGAAGTATTTGGATTTGTTCACTTCTCTAGCATAAGATTGCTAATTGATTTAAAGCAACTAAAATGTGTTATTTTAATTTCTGCCATTTCTTTTTTTTTTTACAATAACTAATTATTTCTGTTAAATGACATCAGCAAAATTCTTTATCCATTGCAGCAGAATTGCTTCAGGACTACTTACAGTAATTAAATTCTTCAGTTAGTGTCAGGACATGTATGTTTTGTGTGTGTGTGTGTGTGTGTAGTTTTTTTCAGGGATTTTGGTTCCATAGGGAACCATTATAGTTGTGTACATGGGGGATGCGTGGGGGATGCTATAGATTTGTCATCCTGCGTGCAACCGTTGCCTTGACACAGATTTAGTAGCAATACTTAAGATCTCAATTTGGCCCAAATGGTATGTTTGACATTTTTTTGATTTGAGATTTTCTGTTGTTATAAAGGCTGTATAAGTTTTGAACTGCGAGTAGCAGTGGTGGAAAGTTACTAAAATCATCCCTCATCTACAAGCCAAGTTTTAAGGAGTGAAAGATTACAATAAACAAATAGATAAAGAACAGTATCATAAACAACTGGCCTGGTGGGATATAATGTATTCCATGACCATGCATTTTTAGTTTTCTCTGATTATTGGTATTTTCTTTTAAGTGAAACTCAGCAGTGTTTGTGGCATAATAAGCCCCCATGGGCATTAGTGAAGAGTGGATTAACCGAGAAAAAGATCCACTTCACACAAACAAATTTATAGTTGAATCACAGTAAGATTCTTACATAGATTACTTGGATATTTAATAGGGTTGTGCCCAAAAATCGATTCTCATAAAAATCACGATTCAGAATTGATTTTAAATGTCCCAAAATTGATTTATTTAAATTATTTTATACTGTCTTGCCCTTGTTTGTGTGTGCCTTTATTGGAAACGCTGTTCATGCTGTACCCGATTTGGCCACTTAGGGGCAGTGTGTTTCCGCACATTCTGATACACGGTTAAATTGTAGCTACAATGGAGAGTAGAAGAAAAAAGTCACGATCACGTTATATATAATAAAAGTTTGTTTTTGTTTTTTGCAGCTTAGTTAAAATGGTTATCTGTATACATTCCTGAAACGTTTTGGATGAATAACCGTTCTTTTGAGTGATAAAAGTGTTGCGAGTAGCGCACTAATTAGCATTAGTGAGTCAGACTGAAGTAGATCATGACGATTCATTGCACATCTATAAATTGAAGTTGAAATCAAATCATTTTGAATGGAAAATCGATTCTGAATCTAATAGCAGACCAGAAGCAAATTGAATCGTGAGATAGTCAAAGATTCCCACCCCTTGTATTTAAAGTATATAATCAAAAGTATTTAATTCCGTTTAGGTTTTTTTTTCCTCCCTTGATATGACTTTTTGAATATGCCACATGTAGTGTGTGTTCACATGCGACCCTCACTTTCCAGGACGCTGTTGCACGTTGGCAATGTCAACACCGTAAAGTAAAGGCTGCGGTGTAGATGAGCTGCCAAGCCGAACCTCCTTTGATTGATTTCACAAACCATTTAGTCTCCCCTACCACTCTTTGCTCCTGCCTCACTTAATGCTTCCTCCACTAATATATTTCCCCTTTTTCCTCCATCACTGGGCATTTTGAATTGACTCCTGTTACTGCACTATAATTTATCTCTATTTTTCCTCGTCTCCGCACTCTGTAATTCTCTGTGACCTTCGGCCGTCTTCAAAGTTGAATGACTCCTTGTTTATGACCCTTTCAAAAAAAAAAAAAAAAAGACATCCGTTCTCTGCCCACCTTGAGTTGTCTCTGAC
The DNA here is from genome assembly GCF_051991255.1 of Vanacampus margaritifer. Classification (NCBI taxonomy): domain Eukaryota; kingdom Metazoa; phylum Chordata; class Actinopteri; order Syngnathiformes; family Syngnathidae; genus Vanacampus; species Vanacampus margaritifer. Next base: position 8,253,079 of record NC_135448.1, read on the forward strand.
TGGAGCTCGTACTCCCTTTTCTCTGCTCCACTCGTCTGCACAAATCTGCAGCAAATCTGCTCTCGACTGACTTCAGTCCGCTCAATATCCTTTGCAGGTGAAAGAGGTTACCAGAAGCTCAGTTTCTACTCAGACCTTAGTGCAATAACTCTGGTATGGGTCTTACATACGTGTACGGTCAGGCAAGATAATCTCGGCATGATTGCACTTCATTACAAAACTAGAAATTAATTGTGAATGCTAGGAGATGTGACAAAATTAGTGTACATTTACATAATATTTTAAGTTCAGCCTGTTTTTTGTTTTTTGCTGAATATTATTAAAGGTAAAATCTTCAAATCCTAATTCATAATGTGCATCTTTGGTCATGATTATTGATCTATAGTGTGAGACGATGCATTAAGTTTGTTGGTTGGGAAAAATGATCATTGTAAACACAGAGAGAGATTAATAGAGTATAACACTGCAATATTTTGTCTCATCCATCCTTCTCTCTCGATATATGATCTGCTATTTCAATGTTGACAGTACGTGGAGGAGAAAGCAGAGATTCAGATCACACACACATTAAAAAGCCAAACTTGTCATTATTTGTGTAACTCTCAAACACAGATGTTGGTGTATTATACTATTTTGCAAACGATATATCACAATATTGATATTTTGTCCCGCCACTACTCTGAGCAAAAGTGATATTGAGTTTATGGCAACATTACTATACCCGTTTGCTGCATCATTGCTTTTATATCTATAATACCGGCTGATCTCACCAACAAAGTCCAATATTTCAGAATCAATAGTCATCTGGGACGAGAAAAACAATAATGTACTCATCCTGAGCGAGCCATTCATTTTGTTCTTCGATATGCTTGTGGATGAGTACAGATTCACAAAACACTATTAAGACAGACCATGAATCATTTTTTTATTTATTTTTTTTTACACGGATGCAGATATATTATCCTCCCATAAACATACACAATTCACACTGAACACATCCACCGAGGAAACAGACTAAACTGTTGATTTATGATTTGCATAACAATATACTGTATGCGTACGAGTGATAATGCCCGTAGCATAGTTTCCTAATTTTCCTCATTAGAACAGCCTCAAGCACATTGAAAGCTGCGTGGTAAGTAAGTAAAAAGACACGTGTTATACACATTTAATCTAAAGCAATTTTATCATCAACACGTTGCTTTGAGTGGCTTTAATGCAGTGGTACTCAACGTTGTTAGAGGGTAACCTACCAGTTTCCTATGCACGCTCACCGAACCCTTCTTAATTGAAAAATAAAATGTGATTTTGTTTTTTTCCTAATTCAAGACAAAGGTAGTGTAGCGTTTATTGGTGAACAAAATGAAGAGCAGAAATGGCAAATCCTGGTCCAGAAAGTAAAAAACCTGCCACTGTTATTTATTTATTAGTGGGCATGGGTGCTAGCTAGGGGCTAAAGCCAAGCTCCCTAGCAGGTAAACAAGCACCAAGGGAGCTAGCTAAGGAGCTAACTAACTAGCATCTGAGGCTAAAGCCAAACTGTCGCAGGGTTTTTACTTTCTGGACCTGGATTTGGCACCTCTGAAGAAGGGGGGAGAGTCTCTCAGTTGTTTTAGTATTCCGCATCTGCATGTAGCTTAAGCAGTGTTTCTTTAGTTTTACTAGATAGCTAGTTGTGTTGGACTAGAATTGCTCAACTTGGCATTGCAAATCATGCAGTTGGGATGCTGACTCCCATCCATCAATTCAACTCTTTATTTATAGAGCACTTAAAAAAAAAAAAAACACCACTGTTTGCTTAAGATGGAACCCAGGAAGAGCAGGTACAATGAAAACAGTATAGGCCCCAGAATGAAACCCTGTGGAACACCATATGTGACGTTACACATGTCAATTCATATTCTGCACCACTTCCGTTTGATCGAACGCAGGTTAAGAACCACGGCTTTAACGTAATATTGCTCTGTGATTGCAACAGAAAGCAGCGCTAAATTCTTTGAATGAACACTTTGTCAGACAAACCTGTTTCGGATGAGCCTCTTGTGTCTCCAGTGAAATATTCTGATAAATGGGAAGACTATATGAATAGCATAGGTGGCAAATCCAGGTCCAGAAAGTAAAAACTCTGCCACAGTTTGCCTTTAGCACCATGTGCTCTAGCTAGCTCCCCGGGTGCTCGTTATCTCTGCTAGAGAGCTAGCTAGCTAGCACAAGGGGCTAAGGGCAAACTGTAGCAGGGTTTTTACTTTCTGGACCTGGATTTGCCACCTCTGATGAATAGTAGCTCTATTTAGAAGCGGCTCCATAAAACAAACCGCCCCCTGATCGTAAAACACAAGGTCAGTGGCGTTTGAAGTCTCAAAACAAGTCGCGTTCTCTATTTTTGCAAGCTACCAGCTAATCTCTTGTGACAAAAAAAAAAAAAAAAGTCCAACTAGCTTGGGAACATTGTGCCTTTCAACACTTTGAACTCACATTGCTCTGTACCAATTTGAAGCCTTTATAGTAGCTGGTCTTGGCCTTTGTGTGAGCTAGAAAGGCAGGTTTTACGCATTTGACTGATGGCCACAGACACGCATACTGATCCAGCAGTCTCTGTGTATTTTCCCACACATTTGACTTCAAAAGAAGCTGCAGCATGGCAGCCATACCTATTGTCGGCCCCACCTGTGTTTGGGTGTTCCAACCGCTGCTGCTATTAGTGCAGCTGCTTGTCTATATGTAGCGGTATTTGCTCAGAGCTTTTAACAGCCGCTGATGTCATCTTTGTTGTTCTGTTTTGCTTCAACACATGTCGACGGCGGTTAAACTTACGAGATTTGTTTTGTGTGTTTTGCTGTTAAATGGCGTCCCAGTGCGTTGCCAGTTGGGTTGTCCAATAACTTCGACCTAAATCTGGCAGTTTCCAGGAAACCGACACTTGTACAAACATGCAAAGGCACACATAATGGATTATTTCTTACTATCGAAGGTTTTAGTACACTGCTCCACAAAGCTATGAGTGGGAGTAAGAACTTGTCATTCATATGGAAATATCCGATAAATAGCATCTTTTATCTAACCCAAAAGACCATTTTAAGGCATGTTCACTGCTCCTTTCAGCTTATACCCATCTTTGTTTCCCTCCCTCGTCTTTCCATCTTATCTTATATCATAAATTATGGAGGAAAGTAAGGGAGAACTCCCATTTCAAAGTCCCATTGTGAGCCTCAGCGTTCTTCACTTTGAGATATATGTTCGGTTAAGCATCCAGTTGAAATGGGAAATGAAAGTAAGGTTTTGGCCCGTGCGCCTGCTGTGAGTGGGTGGGTAGGGTAGATGGAAAAGTAAGTTGAGAGTTGACGCCTTGCTCTGTATTTATAGGAAGAAAACCTGATTTGAGATCAGTCACGCTAGACTTGCAGCAGACACATAGTGTATGCTGGGGAAGATGGGTGGGAAAAAAACAGACTGAGGTATTTCTAGCTCAGGCTGTGCCTTATTTTTTTACCGATATATATATATTTTTATATTGCTCCACACTGCAAGAGAACCAGGTAATTTACTCTATGCGGACCTTAAACAATACCACAATTAATTTTAAACCATACCATAATAGAAACTCAAAGCAATTAGATTTTTATAATATATATTTATATAATATTTGGTAAACAAACAAAAATGTTTATTTATAAGTGTCTGAGACTGGTGCTTGAAATCTTGTGTACACACAATTTTACCATTTTATGTATAAAATTAAGTACCGTGTTTTACAGAGCATTAGGTGCACCATATCATTAGGCGCAATATCACTTAACGGCTCTATTTTAAAACATTTTCATACGTGAGGCGCACCGGGTTATAAGGCGTATTGTCTCTTTTTTTTCTTTTTCTTTTTTTTTAACATCGTGGTCCCATACTATAACACTGGAAACGCGTTGCCAGAAACGGCTAATGGGACTACATTTCCCATGATTCTTAGAAATGGAAGCAGGAAATAGTTCTCGTTCTGGTGTGACGAAAACATGGACACCCGCTAGAATGGCAAGGCAAACATAATAATTTGAATCAAAGATGACTAACTGAAAAACCAACATTCATCCAGAAGTGGGAATTTTGCAAAGCTTTGCTGGTCCGTCAGTCACCCTTCCGTCAGCGTCCCTTTTTCGGCAGTCAGTCACTTTATCACTTCATCACCACTGACGGTTAGTACTGACGGACCGTCCGCCATTCGTCAATCGTCAAACAAAATGGGTGTCCGTCATTGAGGGACTGACAGACCTTCCGTATTGATGGAATGCCCACTTCTGTGTTCATGCAATATACAGAGCACCGTATCGCGACGCGCTGTCAGTTTTTGTATGCGTTATGGTCCGAAAAATAGGGTCGCCATTGCTGTCTAACTGCCAAAAAGTTGCCCATTAGCAGTACAATAAGCAATTCTCTTCATTTATCTTTCCTGTTTTTGGTACGGTACAGCAATATTCTCAACCGTCACCTCTCAATCTTCTAAATATTCCAAAACCCTCTTCCGTCTTTCTTTCCTTGTCAAAGAGCGGCGAATGGGTTGATGACTCCATGGCCATGTTAGTGTGCTGCTGCGCTTTTAGCCTAATGGAGAGACAGCTGTGCTCCCATTTCTATATATAACTAAACGACGGTGCATGATGAGGCTTGTCACACCCACTCAGCAGCAATTCCACGGAGCAGACCACTGTATTAATATGCACAGTATTTTAGTTATAAATATAAAAAGCCACAATAATCTGCTAGTTTTCTGTACTCATTTTCAGGGCCTGCGTTCGGAAAGCATCAATATTTTGTTTATACAGTTTTTAATCACATTGGATAAACACTCAAAATGGTTTAAAGTGAAAATAAATCAACTTTAAATAGATGTGGCAAAAAGCACGCTCATAAGCCGAGCCGGAACTACTTAGGAGTACAGTGTTTAATGTTGCTGTAATCTGCATAATGCTACAAATTTGGCAGTCAACGCATGTGCGATGCGCTTTTCATTCTGATCTATATGTGAACATTTTGTAAGGAAAAACAACTTTTCTCAATGTGCTATATGCCCTTTTGTGTTTCAAAGAATAAAAACATCCTACATCTTTCGTGCATGTTTCTGTGTAGCCTGCAGCTCTGTGCGTGTGTGTGAGTTTGTCTGTGTGAGTGCTGGATTGAGGTATAAGTAACAGTGTTAAGGGATGAGCCGGTTGTGGGGTCGTATCTTTTCAGATTAGAGAGCTTAGTCCCTTCGTTCTCTGTGTAATTAATGGGAGATGGAGGGAGAGAGGCCGATAAAGACAAAGAGGCAAAGAACGGGATGGGCACACGCACACTCAGTGGAGAAGGGATTGTGTGTATAAACTGGATGTGGTCGTGGACGTTTGGTTGTGCAAGTTATACGGTGATGCAGTTCCCTCGCTATAACCCGGTTCATCTTTCACACCCTCACTGTTTTGCGATTTTTTTTTTAAGGTGAAATGTTGTTTGTGGCGGCACGGTGGAAGGCTGGTTAGCACGTCCGCCTCCCAGTGCAGAGGACGTGAGATCGAGTCCGAGCTTCGGCCTTCCTGGGTGGAGTTTGCATGTTCTCCCCGTGCCTGTGTTGATACTCCGGTTTCCTCACACATTCCAAAGACATGCATGGCAAGTTAATTGAACACTCCAAAATGGTCCATAGGTGTGATTGTGAGTGTGGATGGTTGTTTGTCTCTGTGTGCCCAGCGATTGGCTGGCAACCAGTTCAGGGTGTACCCCGCCTACTGCCCGCTCCTTTGAGACCCGGGCTTCTGTTGTCATCTTTGCGTAATGTATAAAGTGAATGTACAAAAAGAATATATATATATACATAAATATATTTTTTCAGTCGTGTAACTGGATTTGTTTTCTGAGCCACATTAAGTCTGCATTCTAGTTTTGTGACAAGATTGGAATAAAGATGAGGTGGCAGAGAGTGAGGAGTGAAAGATGGATGCGAAGGAGTGATTGAAGGAGGTGGCTAATCCGTCCATCTGTTACAAGAACAGGCAGTGAGTTTGCGATTGGAGGATGCCTCCTACGTGTGCAAAACAGCTGCAGGATAAGATTTATCACCGGGATGCAAATTCTCTCGTTTTTTTTTTTCTTCAGGTTTAAAGGAATATTGAGAATGCTGAAAGTAGGGGAGGGAGGTGAGGAAGATAAGAATGAAATGAAAGAAGGATGGAGAGTTTGCAAAAGAGAAGACCAGATGAGGGATGAGGGAATTGTTGCTATGGTTAGACATCAATGTGAGCAGAAGATTAAACTGATGGCTATAGTACTTTTTATAATAATTTCATGCATGTACAGCATATTGTAATGTTATAAAAATGCATTTATTTATAAGTAACTCCCCTGGTCCACGCTGATTTTTCTCTTTCTCAGATGGATTTGTCAGCTAAAGAACTACTGCATTTTTAACTAGACAATTGCAATTTCTGGAGCAATTGCATGTGAAGGCTGAAAGGCTCAATGAAAAAACATTGAAGCATGTGGAATTATTTGGAATGATGTGGAATGATATAAACTGACCTGGAATGAGCTAAATATGTTGAAATTGGAGCGGTTTGAATCAGTAAATATACGTGTAAACAGGAAGTGAATGTCATTTTATTTATTTTTATTATTGTTTTGGGCTTTTGAAATTTTGTGAATTTTGTTAATGGGTGTAATAAATGAGATGACTTTAACATTACAGGTTTACATTTAAATCTTTCAGCTCATTCAATTCACCTCGGGCACGATTTCTAACATACCAAAATTCTGCATATGCCAAAAATTCCCAATTTCACAACCCCCCCCAAAAAATTCCCATAATATGACATATTCTACATTACTCACTATTCTCTCAACATTGCTTTACCAATTCAAACCATTCCAACTTCAACATGTTTAGATCATTAAATAACCTGTGGGGGAAATTGTGAATAAATATTTTTGGGGGGTTTTTTGGTTGAAAAATGTTGAATTTTACAAAAACTGTGAATATTTAGTATGAAAAAAATACTATCCCTAATGGTGGGAATTTGGGGAATATGTTGAAATTGGAATGATGTTAATCGGATGAATTATGCGGAAGGAGATGCATATCAAATCATTGGGAGGAATAAAGATAGGAACGTTGCGTAACATTTAGCGCATATTCGAATTAAAGACACCAATGGTATTTAGCATATGCACCTTTGCTAATTTTGTCTTCCATGCATGTGTGTGACGTGTGTGTGTGTGTGTTGTACTTCATTCTGAAGAATGATGATCAATGAGGTGCAGGAGTAGGAACTGTATTGACAGTGATTTGTTAGCACTGTGGCAGCCAATCCATAAACTTGCTCAACCGCACACTTAAGCTAACTCTCAACACAGACACACACGCAGTTCAAGAATACACAAGCACATTTCCTTCCTATTGACCCTTAACCTTTAAAGAAAACAACATGATCAACCGAGCAGAAGCTGCTGTCAATCAAATAATTCCTTTCAGCAGGTCGATATCTATTTAACTGTCACTCGAGTGCACATGAAGCGAAGGGTCAGAGGTGGAAAACTGCAATGTGAGAGATCAATAATGAACATAGAGAGGGGAAAAGAAACTTAAAGGAAGGTTAAAACTAAGTGAAAGAGATTGGAAGATGGCAAAAACACTCAAAAGAGGGCAAGCTTCCTTATCAGACAGCCACATACACAATCACACTCACACACCCTAGCTTTGATCCGTCTGGTATCACACTGTGCCCGATGCCTTGACATAAATAGAGCAATCCCGCTGTGCTGTGTGTGTCTTGTGGCGAGAGCACCACTGCGGCCTATGTCTCTTCTCCGCTTATGTGAAACTGAGGCCAAGTGACAGAAATGTGTAAACAGAAAATAATTCATTGCAATATCACATTAAGTCTGTGAAGTGGTTGACTCACCCGACTGACTGGTTCGGTTTGCATTTGGTGACCGTGTGGATGTGAGTGTGAGTAGAACAGAAAAATCGTGATAGAAAATGGCTGGATGAATGTCTAAATAAGAGATGTACAAATTAAATGATGCAGTGGGCCACAAATAGGATCACACATTTCCTTACCAGATGTAAGCGGATTTTTTTTTTTAAATGTTTTAATTAAATATAAGGGATTTTTTTAAATATAGACAAAATTGGTGCATATGTACAAAATATGTGCTCTTAGTATATTTCATTTTTCATAACACATTTCTCATTCATCTCACATTCAAATACAAAGGGTTTAAAACAAACAACAAAATATACTCCATTTTATTTTTCCATAGAGCAAAGTGGTCTTGTGCACAAAACTACAGCAAACCAATATTAAGTGCAATAACTCATTTTTCACAAAATTTACAAAAAATTTAAAAATTATTGTGGTACTACATTTGTCCTGTATATCATTCCAAATCCACAAAAAAAAATCAAAATCAAAAAAAGCCCTCACGTTGTAGTATAGGGCTGGATAAGACCATTAGGGATGAGCGAGTACATCAATATCTGTATCTGTCCGACCATATAAATTATCTGTATCTGTATTCGGAGTGGGCGTGGCATAAACCGGAAATGGGTGCGGATTAACTGGGGGTGGGCGTGGCTTAACATAAATGGGCGGTGCTTACATCAATATATTACTGTATTTTTTTTTTTTTGTATCATTCACCACTAGATGGCAGATAAACTGTGTTATGCTTGCACTGGATCGTTACCCGCCTTATACAACGACGTGATCAGGTATAATCATTTGTTTGCGATATTAGAGAAAACATATTTAAAATTCCCCTCTTCCCCCATCCCTCCAAAAAATTTTATTTTTTTCTTTTTTCCATGAAAATTTAATTTCATAGTAATCAGAGCGCATATGTGTACTATTGTTATTACCAACGAGAAAACCTGATGTTACGAATCTACAGTACAAGACACAATAGAACGGCGTCTGAAGGCAATACAGCCTCATTAAAGAACATCCTCACGCACACTCCCCAACATCTACTATATGGCCCCCAGTCATGCATTGTAGCATGCAGAAAAACAAAAACAGCAACAAAAAGACATAAGTGGGTCAGGCTAAACCAGCTCGGTCTTAACCGCATTTGTCATACACAAACTTTGAATGTGCTTTCATTCATTTTCTTACACTAACTGCATACACGTACTGTAATAAGTAATAGCCAATTGTTCATGCATTGATTTTGTCCTTTTCTTCAAACACACAGAACATCGCTTGACATTTGATCTACAAATTGCTTTTATTCGAGCAAGATATGAATGCATGTTTAAATCCAATTTCATGCTGTAGAAATAAACAATCGTGTGTGTGTGTGTGTGTGTATGTGTGACGGTGGCCCCCGTATGCAAGCACGTGTCGCTGGTAGCGGTTGAAGGAATGATTGATGCCGAGGGTTTGCATTTGGTCTCTTTTACATAGCAGCTATGAAATATGAGCTGGGGCTGATGGAACACCCCCAGGTAATGTATTGCTTAGGCACTGCAGGGAAAATGTCTTTTTTTTTTCTTTACAGCAACAAATCAATAGGCCATAGTTGCTTATGAGAATCTTTTTACATCATAGTGCATATTGGATTTAGCGGTGCCAAGATGTCTGTGGATGAAAAAAAAACTGGATGATTTATTGCTGTACACGCTGTAAACTGAACCGTTATGACTAAGTCGCAAAAGCCCTCTTAAATATAATGTATCAAAAGAAGAGCATTCCACCATCATTTAGTTAGTTTGCGTTTGTGTCATTGTAGTGGGATAGCATTTTTCTTCTCTTGTTGCTATTTCTATTCATTAATGATTGTCCGTTATCATCTGTTAGGTTTGACTACCAGGAGCTGCTCCACAATTCCACCTTTTGTCTGGTGCCAAGAGGACGACGCCTGGGTTCCTTCCGCTTCCTTGAGTCTTTGCAGGTAAATAAAAATGAAAATATTACGCACATAATAAAGCAGCATTCAGTAGTAATGTGCAAACTCGGCCTTATATTTAGGGCTAACTAAAGGTTCATTTGATTTAATGGTTCACTTGGAGCCAATTACAAGAAGGAGTCATGCCATGGCATAACTCCTTCCATTTCTATATTTTTTGTTTATTTTAGCACGCTATGCCAATTGGTGCTGGCTAAATTGTGCTATCCCAAGTTTTAAATGCAATGTGGACGATAACATTCAATTCTCTCACATCTGGGATGAATTAAAACAAACAAAACAAGGTTTTTATTATTATTTTTATTATTATTATTATTTTTGGCTTTCCCAAAACTATTGAAGCGATTTTTTTTTGCTGCAATTGGTTTGTTTGCCTTTTCCACTAACACTTCCAATTCCATCACCTCAAACTTTATGTTGCTGTTGTGGTCTTCCAAATGTCACATCATACACACCAACAGCGCACACAAACTCTTCAAATTAATCTTAGTAAATCAAGCCCTGTTTTGTTATTTGTTTTTTTAAACTGCCTTTGTTCTAATAGATATGATTTTATCTGCAAAATAGTAGAAATTTGCAAAACTAAGCCTATGAATGTTTTTGCATGCGGTTTTAAATATTTTCTAGCAGACAAAACTTTGCCTCAATTAAACTCTAAGTCACTAGTTGGCAAAGTTCCAAATAAGGACCCCTTTTGAAAATGAAATGATGCATCTCAAGGGGATATTCTTTAAAGCAATAAATCAATCATATCGATAGCAGTGGTTGCAAAGGTTCACCATGAACATAAACGTTAACAGCTTTAGTAGATGTTGAAATGTATTAATGTAGCCCCTAACATAAGTGAACATTGTAAGCAAAGACTAACAAACTATTATGATCCGTGTTTTTTTTTTTTTTTGGGGGGGGGGGCATATTTATGTCTTGTTTTCTTGTGGTTCATGTCTTACCCTGTTCGTTATGTTTTTTTTAGGTACACCTGTGCTTGTTAACCCCGCCCCTTGTGTCTTCCAATCAGCTCCCTCAGCCACTTGTCTCTTGTCCAGGTGTTCCTTGTTGTCTCGTCAGCTGCTTGTATTTAAGGCTAGGTTCATGCTGCATGTCTTCAATGTTCAATTTGCACTTTCTGGTGAAATCCTCAGTCTGTCGTGAATTATTATTATTATTATGTGAATTGTGTATTTTTATTTTGTTTTTCTCTCTCTCTCTCTCATTAATTGGCTGATTATTCAGTGATTTGTGTTTTTTTTCTGCCTAAAAGTGGTATTGAACATTGCTACTGAAAATACACTAAAAAGCAAGTTTTCCAACTGTGACTCAAGGTCTAAATCTCTAGTAGTGCAAAACACCAGTAGAAGGACTAATATTAGGGTGACAAAAAAAGAGGACACTTGCCTTGAATTGTGGCACCAGTCGCAGTTACACAGTCACGCAATGCCAACCGGACATTTTCATGAATTTATAAAACACCCGAACACGACTTAAGGAAATGATCTGTCCTCTCAAAAGAGGACTTTTGGTCCAAGGTACAATTATCAAAGGCCCATTTCAGTAATGTACCGCCAATACACAGCAGTGAACATAACACAGGTTGCAGCTCATTAACATTCCGCAATTTTGTCCGTAGACACCTTAATGGCCACATCTGCAAATGGTCTGTCCAAAGCATTGCGCTATGTTGAATGGAAATGTGGCCATCAGACTTAATTGAAATGAGCCCATAAACAAATGCTGACGCATACACGCCGTCAACAAACACGGTCGTCATATGCTGCTTGTGCATAGGGGAAAATGTGCACTGACTGGAGTGAAACCGCATGGAGCGGATTGAGTGCGTTTAAATGTGTATGCTGCAGTTCTCTCTGTGCCACCCAAGTCGATGTTCTCGCGCCCGAGCAGGAAACAGTAGTGGCTGTTTTTAGATTTGCTCATTGCTGAGCTCCCCTGACTACTGCCGCGCTCCCTTGGCCCCACTGTGAGTGTATGTGTGTGTGAGTGAGATTGAGGCTGAATGGACAAATCTGCACACAAGCCACAAGGCTTGGCACCATGCACCGCTCCTTCTGTCTCGCCTCTCCTCCATTCACACCACTTTTCAAGATTGTTTTTTTTTTTGTTTTTTTTTTTATTCCTCTCGGTACCAGCCGAGCCCACAAAAAACTGGCAATTACTAATGCAGTTAGGCATGTGACGCCAGCTTTCCAAAATACACACGGACAATCCAACTTGCATTCAGTACGGTACGTGTGCTCCCTTCTAAAAACAGCTACACAACAGTCATTTAACACACCCTCAGTTTGGATTGCGGGGCGTTAGGGCACTTCACCCTTGGGTCCGAGGACTCACACAAGCCCTCTGGCTGCCATTCCATTTGGATAGCTGAATTGAATTAGGATTATCACTGCAACCTAATAACCCGGGGCTCCCTCTGACACACACTCACACATATACACAAGTATTCCCATTTGTTGGACTGTCCTTCAGCAGGTCTATTCTCGGATGAAAAGGCACATGTGGGAGACCCGGGGGGCGAGAGAGAGCGTGTTTGATCGCCACTATTTTGGCTGCTGTTGCTACTTTCTGGTGCTTTAACTAAGCAATTAAAAAAATGTGACCTATAAAGTCTGCAGACCACACAGAAGAGAAGGATCGGAGAGGTATTTAAAGTTGAATGGGCAAGAGATTGAAAATGATTGACAAACATGCACCCAGGGGGTAATGGAGAGTCCAAAGCAAGGACGGGAAGGTGAAAAAAAGCAGAGCAACATCAAAAAAAGCTGTCAGCGAGTCAGACGGATGAGGCAACATCAAAAGTCAACTCCAATAAAGCACAACTCCTTCGTGTATCAACCGGTTCCTTCTTATTCCGCACCAGCTCCCTCCTGGTTTACATCCCCTGAGTGGCTATTGCTCATTAGTACGCTTGCGACTTGGTCAGACGTGGTCAGCCACATTTGCTCTTGCGTGTGTCGGAAGGCCCTCAGCAAAACCTGCAGGGCGTCGTGGGAAAGAAGAAATTTAAGTTATTAGTCACTGCGATGTCCCTGTTGGGGTCAAGCTGCGTGTAAACAGGAAGAGTTTGTGCATGTCATGGGTCAAGAAGTAGCTGATGACTTCTGAAGTGACTCATATGGTGGTCACCAGATTTCATGTTTTATCAAATACAGTGGTGACTTTGAATTTACTGATTTTATTGTAAAAACGGAACATAAGACTAATTAAACATTTTGTAAACACCAACATTTTCAAGCAAACATAACTTTGTTTGATGCTAGCTTAATGCTAACATATCATCACGGAAACCTCCTATGTCCAAAAATGTTCAATTTCTCATTTGTTTCTCTATAAATCGATACTACTAGTCGCTCCGCATGTTGTCTGTTATTTTTACAAAAGCCACATGTACAATAAAACGTTGAAAATAGCTTCAAGCTAACACTAACTGTATGAGAACGCCACTGTTACCTTCTCTTAATTTAGTGGGAGCTTAACATTGTGGCCTGAAGATTGAAAAGTCTCTACTTTTATATATAAACAAATGATAATTGGTAGGTTAGAAACATTTGAGTTGGCCTGTTTTCAAAAAAATCGATAGCTATGTAGAAACATGCAGTGATTTTGCATGTTATGGGTCAATAAGCAGCTGATTACTTATGAAGTGTCTAATATGGTGCTCACCATATTTAACCTTTTATCATATACAGTGGTAACTTCCTTTTTTTTTATTTACTCAGTTAACTCTAAAACTAGAGCATAAAACTAATCATTTTGTAAACACCAACATGTTCAAGCAAACACAACTTTATTGTACTAACGTCTGCTAGCTTAATGCTAACATATAATCACTGTTGGTTGGAAACCTCCTGTGTCCAAAAATGGTCAATTTCACTTTCGTCATAATTCAAGACTAATAGTCACTCCCCATGAGATCTGTTATTTTTTTGAATGTCACATGTACAACTTGAAAATAGTTTCACGCTAACACTTCTAACTGTATGAGAACGCCACTGTTACCTCCTCTTGATTCAGTGGGAGCTTCACACTAACGTACCAGATTTAATGTTCTTTCAAATACAGTGGTGACTTTGAATTTACCGAGTTTACTGTAAAACTGGAACATAAAACTAATTAATCATTTTGTAAATACCAACATTTTTAACCAAACATAACTTTCTCTGACGAAAGTCTGCTAGCTTAAAGTGTGGTGACCAAATGTCCTCTTTTGCTCGGACATAGCCACGTTTTTAAATCCTATGGACGGGTTTGCCGTGTGCGTGTTTTTATTGTTATAGATTTAAAAAGCATTTTATTTTCCTAATTACAAACATAAATGAGCATCCAAATAGGGTCCTGGGCTATGTTGGTGGCCCGGTTCAAGTGTCCTCTTTTTTTGTGAAATGTAAATATGGTCACCCTAGCTTAAAGCTAATTTCGATGAACACGAATAGCAGCGACGACATGCCCGTAACATTCTAACCAATGACAGCATAGTAAATTTGTGATATTTCAACAAATCAAGCTTGCGATTGAACATCATTTTGAAAAGTGTTGTGTCATGTTGTGGTGGAATCAGCACAGCATCAGTTTTGTCGTTTCTCACGATTACATTAAACGTGTGTCCAGGCGGCGTGTATACCTGTGTTGCTGAGCAACGGCTGGGAGCTGCCATTTTCCGACGTCATACAATGGAACCAGGCTGTCATTGAAGGGGACGAGAGACTACTGTTGCAGGTGAATGATAATAAGTAGAGGTGTCAAAATGAGTGTGCAAATTTTTAGTTAATTTAAAGTTTATTTAACGCCGCAAATTTTTTTAACGCCCCTTACTTGGAAAGTCTGTACTGGTAGAATTCCAGTCGCAATGCAGCAGATACGTTCATGTCAAAATTTTGCAGAAATAAATTTAATAATAATTTATATAAGTGTGGGTTAAGTTGTATTTTACAATTTTAAAAATGTGCAGAATTTCACATTTTACTTCATGTTAAAAATTCGATAGCTCTTACACTCTAAAAACAGTTGGGTCAAATGTATCCCAATTATGGATCAAAAATGGACCGATCCACTTTCTGGGTCAATTTGACCCAACTTTCTGGGTTGTTTTATACAAAATTACCCTTTTTTTTTTTACCCAAATAAAGATTCTGACCAGTATTTATGACTTGTTTTACACCAAAAGACACATTTCTTGACTCAAAGTTGGGTCAAATTGACTCAAGTAGAGGATCGGTCCATTTTTTACCTATAGTTGGGTTATTTTAGACCCAACAGTTTTTGAGTGTTAGATGAAAAGAAAAATACACTGTCGTCAACGTCTTACAAATGCAGTTATGCCATCTAGTGGCAGAAAAATGACCAACTTGTTTTTTTACCATACACTCACTTTTATGTTAACAAGCAAGATTATGAAAATTTAGGAAAAAATTAATTTTGTTGTACATTTAAAAATGTGTGATTAATTGTGAGTTAACTATTAACTAAGTCATGCGATTAATTTCGATGAAAATTTTTATTTTATTTATTTATTTATTTTTTTTATTTTTTTTTTTAAGAGCTCAGTATTGTTCATTCGATTTGACATCATCATTGCTCTCCTTTTTTTTTTTTTTAAAAACAACAAATCAATTAAAAATTTTTTTTTTTTTTTTTTTTTTAAAATACATATACATATATATATACATATACACACATATATATATATATATATATATATATATATATATATATATATATATATATATATATACTTTTTTTTTGTATGTGGGTGAGTGTGTGTATGTGCGTGTGTGTGTGCGTGCGTGCGTGCGAGCGTGTGTGTATTCATCAGTTCACCTAAAGCCCATTAAAAAAAATCCCATACTAATAATATAATATAATAATAAATTGCCAAATGCAGAAACATCAATGTAAGTTATCACAATGTAGTGGCTCTCGCTAACTGACAGAATTAAGTAACCGGAATTAGGTTAAAAAATTCTATATACGTAGACCATGTTTCTATAAATTTTGATATTTGGTTTTTATTTGAGGCAGATATTTTTTCCATTAAAATGTGATTTATGAGGAGGTTAGACCATTGGTCGATATTCAGAGTTTGTTTATTTTTCCAGTTAACAAGAATTGTTTTTTTAGCGATAGTAAGGGCTACAAGTGTAGATTGAAATTGTTTATGTGGTAAATCAGTTGTTGTTAGGTCACCTAGCAAACACAAGTTTGGAGATAAAGGTATCCTACAGTCCAAAATAGCGGAAAGTTTTTCTAAGACTTTAGTCCAGAAATACATAACCGGAGTACATAACCATAAAGCATGAACATAAGTGTCTGTAGTGTTTTGTAAGCATTGGAGACAAATGTCGGAGTCTGAGAGTCCCATTTTCTTCATCATATATTGAGTAATGTATGTTCTGTGAATAATTTTATATTGGATAAGTTGTAAATTTGTGTGTTTTGTCATTTTAAATGCGTTTTCACAAACTTGAATCCAAAAGTCAGGTTCCGGTGCTATAGACAAGTCTGTCTCCCATTTCGAGATGGGTAAAGACATTTTATCAGTATATGAAAGTAACTTATATATTTTTGAAAGTTTTTTTGTTGTTGTCGGAGAAAGCTTGTTAATATCTTTAGCTAAAACAGGCGGTTGGAGCGTACCCCGAAGTGTTGGAATTTTTTTCTTTATCATATTTTTAACTTGTAGATAATGTAAAAAATTTCCGTTTTTTATATTGTATTTTTGGAGCAAGGATGTATATGATATAAACATATTATCTGAGAAGAGATGGTGGAGATGTGTAATTCCTTTCTGCTCCCACACAGCTAAATGAAACGGTTGGTTGTTAAGTTGAAAGTCGGGGTTATGCCATAGGGGAGAAAGTCCACAGGGCTCCACTTGGGCTTTTGTCAATTCTAGTGCCTTCCACCAGGCAGTCACGGTGGCGGAAATCATTGGGTTTTTAAAACAATTATGGCGCTTAATCGATGTTGTAATAAAGAGTAAATCTCGAAGTCTGAGGTTATTACAATCCTTCTGTTCTAGTTCCAACCAACAGTTAGTGTCTCTGTTGGGTTGTGCCCATAGAACGATATATTGTAGCTGGTTAGCTATATAGTAGTACATAAAATTTGGTGCCTCTAGACCACCTTTGGATTTGCTTTTCTGAAGAGTAGATAGACTAATCTTTGCTTTTTTTTTATTCCAGTAAAATTTTGTTACGGCTGAGTCCAACAACTGGAACCATTTAGCCGTAGGTTTAAATGGAATCATTGAGAAAAAATAGTTTATTTTAGGTAAAACTTTCATTTTAATGGTGGCTATTCGTCCTATTAGAGAAATAGGAAGATTATTCCAGCGCTCCAAGTCACTATAAATGTTATCCAGAAGTGGAGAAAAGTTTAAATGAATTAAATCAGTTAATTTAGGTGAGATTTTTATGCCTAAGTATTTTAAATTACCTATAGGAAATGAGTAGTGTGGGTCCTGGCTTGCAGGGTTCCATGAATTTTCTGTAATAGGTAGAAGTGTTGATTTTGTCCAGTTAATAGAATAATCTGATAACTGTGAGAATTTAGTTATTAAATTAAAGACTTCCCCTAGCGAAGTAGCCGGCTTTTCTAAATAAAGTAAGATGTCATCGGCATATAGATTAATTTTATGTTCTGTTACCCCAGAGTGAATTCCTTGAATCCTTCTTTCCTGGCGTATGGCTAATGCAAGTGGCTCAATAAATATTGCAAATAATAAAGGGGATAGTGGGCATCCCTGTCTTGTGCCTCTCTGTAAATTAAAGCTCTGAGATATAATCCCATTAGTAGTAACTGTAGCTTTTGGGGAATCATATAATACTGATACCCAGTGGATAAATGATTTCCCAAAGCCAAATTTATTTAAAACAGCAAAGAGGAAGGACCAGTTAACTTTGTCGAAAGCTTTTTCTGCATCCAATGATATAATAACTGCCTTTTTATCATGCCGCTGTGACATGCTAATAAGGTTAAAGAGTCTCCTAATATTATTAGTAGAGTGCCGATCTTTAATAAAGCCTGTTTGGTCGCTATGAATAATTGTCGAGATTACTGTTTCTAGTCTAGATGTGAAAGCCTTAGTGATAATTTTAATATCAGTATTAATTAGTGAAATCGGACGGTAACTTGATGGAAGGGTGGGGTCTTTTTCTGGCTTTAATAAAAGTTTAATTGCTGCTGTATTCATGTGTGGGCGTATGTAACCCTTAGTTTTAATTTCTGTTACTACTCTTAAGAATAGTGGAGCAAGCATTAACCAGAAGTGCTTAAAAAATATAGCCGGATAACCATCCGGGCCAGGTGCTTTGCCATTAGGCATACTATCTAGAGCACTGTACAACTCGTTTATAGTAAGTGGCGCATCTAACATGTCTTTATATTCAGTAGTTAACTGAGGCATATTTAAGCTACTGAGGAATGCCTCAATATGCTCAGGGTTAGGCTTGTTAGTTTCTAAGTATAGGTTACGATAATAGTTATAAAAAATGTGATTAATTTCTTCTGGTGATTGTGTGCATTCACCAGTTGTCCCTTTAATCGCCGTTATAAGAGACTTTTCCCGATTGCGTTGAAGTTGGTTTGCAAGAAATTTACCTGATTTGTTATTATATTCAAAGTTGTTATATCTCAATTGTTGTATTATAAATTCTGTCTTTTTAGTTAGCATATCGTCTAACTGTATTTTTGTATTTTGTAAGTCAGTCCATATTTGGTTATTTGGGTTTATTGCGTACTCATCCGTCAGTTGTTTAATTTTATCTTCCAAGTCTTTTTCAGATTTTTGATCCTGTTTCTTTTTATAAGATGAATATGATATAATTTTACCTCTAATTACTGCTTTCCCAGTTTCCCAGAGAAGAGATGGCGATAGGTCTGGAGAGTCATTTATTTCCAAAAAGTCTGCCCATTCTTTTCTTATAATTTTGTCAAACTCTGCGTCGTTTAGCAGTGAGATGTTAAACCGCCATGTCGGTGGTGGTTTAAAGGTATAATCAACTTGTAGGGAAAGGGAGACTGGTGCATGGTCGCTAATAATAATAGGATGTATTTTTGTAACAGTTTTATCAGCAATAGAGTTATTTGTAAGAAAATAATCAATTCTTGAAAAAGACCGGTGCACAGCGGAAAAGAAGGTAAATTCCTTCTTATTTGGGTTTTTAAGTCTCCAGCTGTCGACGAGGCCAAAGTCATCCATATATTCCCCTATTACTTTAGTAGATTGTAATCGTCTACATGTTGTATTATTAGAACGGTCAACTAATGGATTTAAGACTGTGTTAAAGTCTCCTCCAATAATAATAGTAGAGTTCGCTGCTAAATCAAACAGCTGAGAGAAAAATTCATGGAAAAAGGCCGGATCATCATTATTAGGGGCATATAAATTACCAAGTGTATATATTTTATTAAATATAGTCACCTGAATAATAATGTATCGGCCCTCTGGGTCTATTATTGTATTATTTAAAGTAAAGAGTAAATTCTTATGTATGAGTATACAGACTCCTCTTTGTCTACTATTATAAGGGGCAGAGTACGCTTGGCTAAAATTCTTATCAATAAGTAATTTTTCTTCAGATTTTTGTAGGTGGGTTTCTTGTAGGAGGCAAATATCTGCTTTTAATTTTAAGAGATGGTCTAAAGTTTTTATTCTTTTTGCTTCTGAGCGAGCGCCACAAACATTCCAGGAAACCAGAACTAATTTATGCATACAAACAATATAGACTCAGTCCTGTGTATATATCTGCATAGGCCATTTGTCAGTATTAGTATGTTATAGGATAGAATCAAGGTGGTTAGGTGGTTTATGTAATTTGTGTAAAATATGAGGTAACGAGTAAGTAAATATAACAGTGAAAAAACAGGTAGGGAGGTAAAAGTAAAGGAAGTTAACGGGGGATTAAACATAAAAATACACCAATAACTGGTAACCTAAGCGAGATTTTTGTTTAAATATACTTTAGATATAGTTATGTATTTAATAATATATTTATAATATCGCCTAAACATAATGAGTATTCATATTTAAGGTTTTATAACCACATATACAGTATATGTATACATCTAATGATCAAACAAAGTTTAGTTCCACCAATGCCATTTAGAACAGCCAGGGAGTGGAGTTGGGGTTCCGGAATAGTTGGCCATCGATGTATAGTTTATCGACGACCATCGCAGTCCGTTTACCCTCCTGCCTATTTTGTTTCATTATAGGAAACAGTACCTTTCGCCGCTCATTAATCTCTCTCGGGAATTGGTCGTTCATTCCAAATGAGGTCCCTTTAAGCTCCCGTCCTTTACTTTTAACAAATTCTTTCTGTTTAAAATGCTCAAACTTGGCGATAATAGGACGGGGTCTGTTGCCCCTAGGGGCTCCAAGCCGATGTACCCGGTGAAAAGAGATGTTATTTACCGACTCCTGAGGAATTTTTAACGACGTCGTCATAAATTTTTTTATCTCAACCTCTGGATTGTCAGAGGTATTCTCGGATATTCCTGAGAATATTAAATTCTCCCGCATGCTACGGGATTGAATATCCAGAACAGTTTCTTTTAGCGTTTTATTTTCCTTTTTAACGGTTTCTAACTCGGCTGAAACAGTCACGAGTGTAGAGTGTAACTCGGCATTGTCTCGTTGGAGCTCACTTACTTGTTGGCTGAAGAATTCCATACTTACTTTCAATTCTTTGACGTCCTCGCTGATTAGGGAGAGGACCTCAAATTTTTTATTTATGGACTCCAGCATACTGACCGAAACCTCCGTAGTGGCTAGGTTCTCCGTGTCCGTCGCTGAATCATTTTTCCTCTTTTTCGAAGGTTTTCTCGACAGTTTCTCGACGGAAGGATTCTCCATCGCGCAGCTGTAAAAATATGCGTCGATGAAGCGTTCGAGGTCCTCCACGTTGGGTGGTATTCCAAATCTGTCGGATGAAAAAGAGAGGGGGAAAAAAAAGAAAGGCAAGATATATGATGGTTAAATTTGGATTAGTTTAGTATAATAGAGCTAATTCTATCTTAGCAGCAGGGCGCCGCCATGTTGGGGTTTCCCGGTCTCGCTGTAGGTCTCGCGATAGTCACAGCATCTCGCGCATGCGTCCAAACACCTTCCTTCTGTATGATGAAAAATTGTAATCGCCTGACACCTCTACTAACAAGATGAAACAATGCACACAGTTTTGCTAACAGGATGTTCCACATGGCAAACGGTACTAAAAGTAGTGTGTTGTAAGAGGGATATAAAATATAAAGATCATAAATAAGTCGGTTATTTACAGTAGGGACGTGAATTCTGCTTTAAGCAAAGAATGAAAGATGCTACTTTGTTTGAAAAAGTGTTTGGTATGTCCTCCGAGTTGAGAATGAATTTGTTCCAATTTTGTAAATGTAATTCATAACTAACCAGAATTTTAAACCTTGCTCCAGGGCTGACCTTGCAGACGGGTGTAATTTGCCTTTAGGCTACTGATGAATACATAGCAGCTAACATGGCATGATTAGGAACTGCAAAAATGTAGGAATCCTATGAAGTTGACTTTACATCCAAGAAACGTATAGATCTGCTTTGTATAGCCAAGCAGTTTTACAAGGTCTGCCTTTCCCGTTCTCAAATGGTGTAGCCGCTGTGTGATAACTTTAGAGGTCCTAATCCATCTCTGACTCAAAAGCTTGCCCCTTGTGACACACATAAACAGAATGAACAAACAAAGCCGGTGCCCGCTCAACACGAGACATTTTCTCCTGTGGCTTGGACGTTTTCCAAGTTGTGGACATGAAATGGAGCTCTGCGCATGAACCCAAACAAGACCAGAGCTGTATGATGAGAGGAGACACGCTTAATTGGGTTCCAAAATACAGCACATGAAGAGCCTGACCTCATCAGTGGCATTGCGCATCATCCTATGAACACAACAATATTGATGCTGACATTGTGATCCAAAGCGAATGCAGAGTTTCTGAACCCCACCAGTTTCCAATGCGCAAATTTACTTTGGGTGTACGTTTTTTGGGGCGTTTTTGGTCAAAATGACAAGAATGATGAGGTTAATAACAAGAGATGAGGATGTGATGGTAATGTACCTCATTCATTTAGTTATTTTTAACTGCAGCCTCTGTGTAAAGCTCGTTCATGTCGCCACTCAACCCCTGCCCCCTCAAGAAACTGTGATCTGTTCGGGGCATAGTCTTTGTTAAAAAGTCAGGGCTCTTTGTACTCATCTGGGCATTAGCGGCGCATGTATGATGTAGAAAAAGGTGTGATATTACCTTTTTGAACTGCACAATGCACCTTTAATGTGATTCGTAATGTGCACACAAATAGAAAAATGAAGTCTTCTTTTCCTTTTGGCTTTTCCCTTCAGGGGTCGCCACAGCGAATCAGTTGCCTCCTTCTAACCCTGTCCTCTGCATCCTACTGTCAATAAAATAACTGTAACCACTGTTTCTTTTACTCGCCTCATTCTTTTGTTAAGGCTCGAGACCTTTTGGAATTCTTTAATGCTGTTTGGGTCAGAGTTTTAGCAGTTTTAATTTTTTCATTGTAGTTTTTTTTTTTTTAATGTTTGTCTTTTGTTTCAAATAATATCAGAGGTGGCAAATCTAAGTCCAGAAAGTAAAACCCCTGCCAAAGTTTGGTTTTAGCCCCTGGTGGTAGCTAGCTACTGCTAGGGAACTAGCTAGCTAGCTTCAGGGGCTAAAGCCAAACTGTGACAGGGTTTTTACTTTCTGGACCTGGATTTGCCACCTCTGAATAGTATTAAATCATTTTTAGAGCAAGTTAGTTAGTTTATATTTTTTGGAAAATGCTTTGTTATAGTTGAGGGTTTTTTTAGGTTTAGAATATTAGTTTTTTGAAATAGTAAACAACTGTAAATGGCTGTTTGACTTTCCTCCTTCTGTACAAAAGTAAAGCAATACAGAAATAAATCAATTTAAAATCGAAAACTGTTAGCTTTATAAATGTAAGATGTATTCTAGTTAGTTTTCGTTTTTTATTTTTTTTATCATTTTAGTTTTTATTTTAATTCACTAAAAAAAATTATTTATTCTTATTTTTTACAATAATAGGTTGTATGTGCCCCCACTGGTCTAAACACAGCATTGTGAATAATATTGTGATTGTGGAATATGAATTAAGTAGCAAAATCCACCCGTTTTATCCATCTCAGGGGGCGGCCATTTTGCCACTTGCTGTTGACTGAAAATTACATAACAGTTGCTCAGGTAACGAACAATCACGGCTCACCTGTTTTTTGAAGCTGAGCCGTGATTGGTTGTTACCTGAGCAACTGTGTTGTCATTTTCAGTCAAGAGCAAGTGCCAAAATGGCCGCCCTGTGAGATTGAAAAAACGGGTGGATTTTGCTGCTTAACTCATATCAATGAATGCTGTGTTTCAATTAGCGAGGCTGCATAGAATGTATTATTGTAAAGAAAACTTGTGGGTTAACTTCTTCTTTAACTATAATAACCTTGTTTGTGGTAAGAGTTATTTTTGGGTGATTTCTCATTAGTCAAATGATTTTTCTTTAGGTGCCGTCCACGGTGAGAGCTGTCGGAAACGAGCGAGTTTTGACTCTCAGACAGCGAACGCAGATGTTGTGGGAAGCCTACTTCTCTTCTGTGGACAAGATAGTCCTCACCACACTGGAGGTAAATGCTTCCTTTGACAATCAAAACAATGGGAAATGATACAATGACAATAAATAGAGAGCATGAACTTTGACCCTTAATGCTGTATGAACAATACCTTTTTTGTTTTTTAACTTATTGGGGCTGCTCTGTAGCAAGCCGAAAAATGAAAATATTTTATCTTGTGACGAGTCCGCCTCCCAGCTAGCATACAATTTTGTACACAAAACCTCTCTTCTGTTTACTGCCCGTGTGCTGCTATGATTGCATCTTTTAGAAGGGCTTTTTCTGGGAGAGATTTCCATTTGAATCAAACGACCCTCTGTTATGATTATAGAGTTGGATTCCGATCAGTGCTCCCAATTCCAGCGTTCCTTTGACAGTTTTACTTTGTTCCTGCTTTCTTAGGCGCGGGGCGCATTTTCAAAGCACACACCTGAGATGCCTGCAGTCTCAAAGCCCCCTTTAATGTATACGTTATCATTATGCTGCAAATATCAGTCAGAACATGTCCGATCCCGCCTCACTCTCACTTTAATCATCCAGTAGATCCCGTATCCTAAATTTGTGTTATACCCTGGACAGCACATTTGTTATTTTTGTTTTAGCACAGTCAAGTAAAAACCCTGCCACCGTTTGTCACAGGATAATAGCTATCTAGCTAGCTTCCTAGCAGGTAAACGAGCACCATGGGAGCTAGCTAGGGAGCTAGCTAGCTAGCTAGCACCTGGGGCTAAAGCCAAACGAGTTTTTACTTTTCTTTTTATACTACCCTGGACAGGACATTTGTTATTTTTGTTTTAGCACAGACATTATACAGTAGTGGCAAATCCAGGTCCAGAAAGTAAAAACTAGCTAGCTTCTTAGCAGGTAAATGAGCAGCACCATGGGAGCTAGCTAGGGAGCTACCTGGGACTAAAGCCAAACTGTGTCCGTTTTTTTTTTTTTTTTACTTTCTGGACGTGGATCTGCCACCTCTGCGGACAGAAAACACACAAAGATTTTTTTCCCCAGTGAAATTCGGAAAGACCACACAGTGAGGCACACGTTCCCTTTGCACTTCCATGTTTATAAAATCAAAGTCTGGCCGCTCCTAGTGTGTTTGCTGCTGGGGATTTATGCTTGAGATAATAAAGGAAAGGTTCTGGAGGTTGGTGATAAGCTGCTTATATACATACAGCAAGCTGAGGGGGGGACCTCTCCCCATGGGAGACAGCTGTGCAGTCAGCCTGAGGTCAGTGAAGCACAGGGCAACAGCGGGATGCCACTGTCGCCGCCTCAGGGGCCCCCCCTGTTGGTGTAAATGAGAAGTACACCATGGGGAATGGCTCAGATGGCTGCTGTTGCTGCATAGACACAATAAAAAAATGTGAAAATTAAAATTGGTGGAATGATCTTTTTGATCCTATTTTGATCCTATTTTTTTTATTTTTCCTCTCCAGATCATTAAGGATCGTGTGTTTTCTCACATATCAAGGAACAAATACATGTGGAACTCCCTGCCGGGAGGTCTACTTGTCCTGCCAGAATATTCCACTCACCTTGCACATTTTCCTTTCTACTACCTGGGGTTAGGTAAACAACACTTTTTGTGTAATTTCTGTATCATAACTGAGATGATAAACAAGAGAAATCTTCCGTCCTTGTGTACAAATAAAATGTGTTTATCTCGCTGAAGGCATCAGCCCGAATCAAGAGTTCACTGCTATCATCCATGCTGTCTCTCCGTTGGTGTCCCAGTCTCAACCCATCATGAAGTTGCTTCAGGTGGTCTCCAAGTCAAAGTACTGCTCACAAGTAGGTAGACTTACGTACGTATAGATTAGGTGTGTAACAAAAACTGGTTTGAACCGGAAAGTCTTTTATTTAATTATTATTATTATTAAAACGTGAATGCAATCCAACAGAATCATTTTGAAATATATTGAGATACGTTTTGAATCATCTTTTATTGGAGAGATATATCCATGGCACATTAACAATACTGACAAGTTCATTCTAATGTATGTAAAAATGTTTCGCACCCCACGTATTGAAAACCGTATCAAGTTGCCTTTTGTGGAGCGATGCACACCCCTAATATATATACACCCAAAGTCAACTGAGATCGGCTCCTGGTCACTATAATAAGGATAAGCAGAATAGAAAATGCAGTTGTCTACTGTTAAATAAAAACTCTCGTAGAATTTCCTGATATGATATAATAATACTGACAAGCTGTGTATGTACTTAGCATGTGCATTTTCACTCTGCAGATAACAGGGAAGAAATGAGAAATGAATATGAAATTCTTCAAGACAAAATTACGCTTTTAATCTACCTCCTTTCTTTTTTTTTTAGAGCAGGTTTGTTAGTTTTATCCCTTTTTTCCCTTCAAAAATACATTTTAGATTTTATTAGTTTTAGTATTATTTTTAGTTTTTTTGTAAATAACATTTAAAAATAGATAAATATTTTTTACGCATAAAAATTAAAGGTCCCTGTGTATTGTGAGGTAAAGTAAAATTCTACAATTCTCAAACTGTTAGACCTTCCTTCTTCTGTACAGCAAATACATTTAAAATGAACTCTAAACATTAATGTATAATAATGAAATGACAAAAACGAAAACAAAGTTCATTTTAGCAATAATCGTAGCTATTCACTTGCACTGTTCATCTCAATCTTTTTTCCCCAGCATTTTTGTTTTCATTTTATTTCATTAAAAAAAAAAAATTCTTCCCGATTTTAGTTTTACTCATTTCATTCGTTTTCATTAATCATAATAACCTTTGGTCCTGGACCACCAAAGCTGTGAGAGGAGAAAATAAAAATAATTCCCGTAAAAGCTATCATTTGACTTCTTAATATTGTATTTCATTGTATTATCAGATTTTAAAAAAAATAATGCATTACATTATATGAGCTTCGTATGAGAAAAAAATTATTATAGGATGCAATAAAATGTAAATTACTCATAAAATTGTATTTCATATTTTTTAAAACACTGCATTAGCATGTTTATTGTTGTTTGCTGAGTAAGCAATAAAGTCTTGTCTTTGTCATCCGCTGTGTCTGATTTTGATCAACTGAAATGGTCTCTCTGCTGCGCCAGATCATCATCCTGTGGAACAGCGAGAAAGCGCCACCCAGTCGCAGCAAATGGCCTCCCATGCCAGTCCCCCTCACTGTGACGGACGGCAAGAGGAAGGTCAGTGTCGCTTCCACTGCCGTCATGTCTGAGTGACACACTGGAAGTCACTTGGACTGTTTATCTCCATTTTTTTTTGCCATCCTTCATTTTGACATCATCTATCTTCATATCCACATCTTTATCTGACATCTCCATCAACCCAAGTGGCATTCATTTCCATTCATGTCAGTCATTCTGTTTTTATAGCCGCCCTGGCAAAAGCTCATTTATTGTAACGAGATCATCTCTGACTCATTCTCCTAATCTCACAAAGCACACGCCAAATAAAAAGTAGCTTGCGGCTCTGTAAGATTTACTGCTGTATTGCTCTCGCAGACCACCAGTCGGTTCCTGCCTCACGTTGCCATAGAAACCGACGCAGTGTTGAGTCTGGATGAGGACACGGTCCTGTTGACGAGTGAGGTGCGTGCTCACCTGGCAGGATTTGCTGCACCAGTAAATGAGTAGTGTTCTAAAGCGTCCATGTACTTGTAGGTGAACTTTGCCTTCCTGGTTTGGCGGAGTTTCCCTGATCGGATTGTGGGGTATCCTCCTCGGAGTCATTTTTGGGATCCCCTAAAGCACGCCTGGGGCTACACCTCCAAATGGACCAATGATTATTCCATAGTGCTGACTGGGGCTGCCTTCTACCACAGGTAAAACATATCAAACATAATACAGTGGAATCTCACAGCCACTACTGGCCAATAAAAACACATGAAACCAAATTGGAGTTTAACTACTCACTGTTGGTGGTACATGGACTCCATCTAGTGGTATGTGAAAGAATCACTGTAATTGATTGTTATTTGTTAAAAATGCAATCAAACTCTGCATTATTGTGTGTGTGTGTGTATATATATATATATATATATATATATATATATATATATATATATATATATATATATATTTATTATTATTATTATTAGTATTAGTATTTTTATTTTTATTTTTTTTAATTTTTTTTATCCAGAACAGTAAGTGTATTTGTTCAGTACTGTTCAGTTGTATTTAAATTTTAAGTATAATAATTTGCATCCAAACTTAAAATATGTAAAAAATAATAATAATAATAATAACAATAACGTTTTTTTTAGACATTTTAATTAAATAATTATTTAACACTGTAAAAACGGTTGGGTAAAAAACACAATTATGGGTGATAAAGGGACTGACCGCTACTTGGGTCATTTAATTATTATTTTTGTAATGTATTTTTTTTATTTTTTTATTTTTTGCGCAAAACAACCCAACAAATTGGATAGTGTTGTACAAAAAAAAAAACTAAAGAAAGAAATCAGTTGAAAACAGTTATGTAACCCAATTAATTATGGTCAATTTGACCCATTTTTTTCTTTTTTTCTTTTGTGCACAAAACAACAACAACAACAAAACAAAGTGTACTGCTTTGTACCAAAAAAAAAGAAAGAAAGAACTTGGGTCAAATTTGAAAACAGTTTGGACAAAAATAACCCAGATGGGTAAAAACACAAAACAATAATCAGTCAAAAAAAATAAGCCAAATTGAAAACAGTTGGGTCAAAAATAAAACAGTTATGGGTCATAAAGGGACTGACCGCTACTTGGGTCAATTTGACCCAACTATTACTTTTTGTATAGAACAAAACAACCCAACAAATTGGATTGCTTTGTACAAAAAAAGAAAGAAAAAAAAATTGGGTCAAATTATGGGTCTTAAAAGGAATGGACTTCTACTTGGGTCATTTGACCCAACTTTTGCTTTTTTTTTCTTCCATAAAACAACCCAACAAATTGTATTGTTTTGTACAAAAAAATGGGTCAAATCGAAAACAGTTGAGTCAAAAATAACCCAATTATAAGTTTTAAAAATAAAAGGTCAAATTGAAAGCAGTTGGGTCAAAAGTAAACCGATTATGGGTCAAAAAGAGGCCGACCAATACTTGGGGACCAACATCTGTCGGTCTCTTTTTGACCCATAATTGGGTTACTTATGACCCACCTATTTTTAATCTTTATGTACCTTTCCTATAGACCAACTTTCAGTTCAGTAAATGTTACATTTTTGATTTCCCAGCTATCTTGCTGTGGTGGCATCATACACAAACACAGATGCAATGTTATCACATACAAAAGTTGGTATTATGGCACAAACAACAAATTCTAAATACTTTTTTCAAAATATCACCGGGAGAACAAACATGTTTTCTGAAAATTTTCCACATTTCATTTCTCCATCTAACAAGCAAGCAGTCTTGTCATATTTTTTTTTTTTGGTATAATAACTTGTATCTACAATTTCAAGCACTTTAAAGCACTTTATCCAAAATGCAGGCACTTTGTAGACCTTGAAAACACATCAGAAAAGAATATTTCATGTGTTTGCGCCTGTGGGAAGCACTAACCGGTATTTCTGTTATTGCCATGACAACCATTGAGCGCCAAATTTTCAATATTGTGTGCCATTCTTATGTAAATGTTCCATAATGACATTATTTATGATTCAGTCAAACCTTTATTGGTCTCCTCTTAATTCTGAAATATTGCCATGCGCACAGGTACTACCACCACCTGTTCTCGCACTACCTTCCGCAATCTTTGAGAACGCTGGTGGATCACACGTCCAACTGTGAGGACATTCTGATGAACTTCCTGGTTTCCGCTGTCACCCACCTGCCGCCCATCAAAGTGGCTCAAAGGAAGCAATACAAGGAGTTGCCTAGCCCACAGGTACTAAGTACTCACGGATTTATTATTGGTGCACACTTGAAAATATAAAGATAAATACTCAAATATATTATAGTTGACATGGGGCAAATTTGACCCGAGACAGTGTAGTGTATACAAACCACTAAATCCATTTGAATGTGTTAGTAATTGTACTTTTGCAAATAAATAAATAAGAATAAGAAATGTCTAATTTTAGCATCATGGTAAATGTAGTGCACTTACAGCACTTTATCTACACCATATATTGTCTGAGGTGCTTTACCAAGCCTTATATTCACTTTTTTTTTTTTTAAACATCGGACAAGTGTCCACATGCGGCCGACGCGCTAACACAGCTGCGTCAACTTAAAGAAATGATTAGCTTTTTAGTTTAAAATAACTTACTTTAACCTCAAGGATCCCTCATTGTAACACTGGCCAATGGCAGAAGTTCCGCTTTTTCACTTTTGGTAAAGTTTTATGGTAAATCCATCCGTGCCATGTTTGTCATAGTAGCTAGTTAGCGTTAAGCTAACCCCTGAGAGATGGAGGGCCAAAACTGACAAAATTTTAAATAATTAAATTAATAAAATAAGAATAAATTAATTAATGTGAAAATAAAAATGGATATAAACAATATCATTCAAAAATTAAATACAAAAAAATATATATAAATGAAAATAAAAACAACTTTATTTATATATATATATATATATATATATATATATATATATATATATATATATATATATATATATATATATACACACACGCTTAGGACCGCTCCCCTCATTTGAAAAACATTTTGTCCTGAAGGAGCGTGTGCAGCGTGAAATAAATGTGAGAGCAGAGCATTTGTATTTATTGATATTTAATTATATTTATTATTATTTTTTAATCTCGTTTTTTTTTTACTTTTATTTATTTATTTATTTATTGATAGCCTTTTTTTGTCGCTTTTATTTCCATTAGTATTCATTTTTGGGGATTTAATTTTTGAATTAACTATATTTTTTATATGCATTTTTTATTTTTTATTTCACTTTTATTTTTTTTTAATTTTATTTTTTAATTCTGGCAGTTTTGGTCCTCCATTCTGTGAGGGTTTGTCTCTTCAGTCCAGCTTTTAAATCTGTAAACCCCCTTCATGCTAGGGCGTCGTCAGATGCTAACAGCGAAGTAACAACAAGGGCGTTGATAAACTGCCTAAATGGGCTTTGAGCGATTGCCGAACATTTTAATATAATGCTAATTAGCTGGCTAATCATTGCCGTACACATGCAAACATTTCTGTCATTTTCTTTAATGTCAAACTTCGTCACAGTTGACCCGAATCATTGTCTTATTTTACCCTCCAGG
Organism: Vanacampus margaritifer; assembly: GCF_051991255.1. Classification (NCBI taxonomy): domain Eukaryota; kingdom Metazoa; phylum Chordata; class Actinopteri; order Syngnathiformes; family Syngnathidae; genus Vanacampus; species Vanacampus margaritifer. Next base: position 8,283,871 of record NC_135448.1, read on the forward strand.
CCACAAAGAACGTCCCCTGGGCGAACCCGGAGCATTTCAACCAGCGCCAAGAGTGCGTCAACACCTTCGCCAACTGGTTTGGCTACATGCCTCTGGTCCACTCTCAATTTCGCCTCGACCCCGTGCTCTTCAAAGATCAAGTGTCAGTCCTCCGCAAGAAATACAAAGACTTGGAGAGGGCGTGATATGACATTACAAGTGGGCTTTTGGACATCACCAAGTGGAACTTGCTGATGTGATGTCCAGATGAGATGGCGACAGAGGGACTCGTGAACTGTCACATGGACAGTCAGTCAGGCAGACCCTGGTGGACTGAATCAATACAAAGTCCGGTTAAGTGGGACGTGAACTCTAACCCCTCCAGTCATGGAGAATAGACATCCTCAGAGGAAGCTTCTGATGGGAGTGTCGTTGCTGAATGCCAGTGCCATGTTCTCGGGCTATTCTTGCCTCGGTATTACTGAGCAGGGTCTATTACCGAGGAAAACGGACAATTTGACAACACAAAATAAACTAAGATGAATAAAACGATTTGTAAATGCAGACTGTTGTGTTTCTTGACGCTCCCAGATTTCATTCACATCCTTGCGGAAGAGGATTAGGGCCTGTGAAGAGGGAAAAGAAAAGTTTGGCAATTTGGATTTAGAATTCGGACTTTAAAGTGAGAATTCCGAGAATAAAGTGAGAATTCTGACTTTAAAGTTCTCACTTTAAATCAGAATTCTGAGATTAAAGTCAGAATTCTCACTTTAAAGGGAAAATTCTGACTTTGAAGTTCTCATTTAAAGTCAGAATTCTGAGATTAAAGTCAGAATTCTGTCTTTAATCTCAGAATTCCGACTTTAAAGTGAGAATTCTGAATTTAATCTCAGAATTCGGACTTTAAAGTGAGAATTCCGAGAATAAAGTGAGAATTCTAATTTAAAGTTCTCACTTTAAATCAGAATTCCTCGATTAAGGTTAGAATTCTCACTTTAAAATCAGAATTCGGACTTTAAAGTGAAAATTCCGACTTTAAAGTAAAAAATCTGATTTAAAGTTCTCACTTAGTCAGAATTCTCCCTTAAAGCCAGAACCTTTAATCTGAGAATTTTGACTTTAAAGTTCTCATTTAAAGTCAGAATTCTGTCTTTAATCTCAGAATTTCGACTTTAAAGTGAGACTAATAGTAGCACTAATGACTTTTAAAGTGAAGTAAAGTTTGACTTCAAAATCAGCATTCTCACTTTAAAGTCAGAATTCCTGAAGTCAAAATGCTGAGAATAAAGTGAGAATGCTCACTTTAAAGTCAGAATTCTGAGATTTTGACTTTTAAATCAGAATCCTGCCAAACTTTTTTTCCCCCCTCTTCACTGGCCCTCATCCTCTTTCCGTACATCCTTGAAGGAACACGTCCAACTTTTTTTTTTTTTACATATTAGAAAAACAATTTTATTTTATACAAAACAGATATGACCCAGTTGGCAAAATTACATTCACAGGCAAGCAAGCCTGAACAAGGGCAAACTTTGTTGAGCATTGAGGAAGACTCATTAAGGACACGCATGCACATACGCACTCGCAGTGCAAAACACCTGAGATGTACTGTACATAGCTGCCAAGGGGCCCGTTGGATCAGTGCACCTCTCACTTTTCAGAAGGAGCATAATGAGCACAATATTACTTACACCATGTGCTTTATGCGTCGGATGTTGAGACAGCAGATGGTAGCAAAGAACTGTTGTCGTGACTCAATGGAATACAAGTTTTTCCACAAATGAGTTCATAACTTATTCAGCAAAAACAGAACAAATCATTCAGCTGCCTTGCAATTACTCAATTATCTCCGACATGGGTTCACTGTACAACAGAGTGTATTTTGAATGTTGCCCTGCAAATGCTCTCCCAGTCAGTGCATCAGGATTGCTCATTTCCTTAGCGTCAACATGGCATTGACGTCCCACAGCAAGTTCCTCATCTGATCCATAAGAACCTTCATCTCCTGGTTCTTCTGACGCACTTTCTGCAAATGGTGACAAGTCAAAAACATTAATTTTACATATATGGGTCATCGAGGGATACGTTTGTCTGATGGTGGCCATTTTATGAATTATCATGTTGTACGACTAAAAAGTTAACAGTTAAACGGAGTAAGAAACATTGATGGTATAGATTTGTATTGAGATAATTTGCTGCCACTAGGTGGCAGTAGTGTTTCATGCTAGACATCAGTGGGGGAAAAAAGCACATTTTTATTTTCAAATTCAAAGCGATTTGCGGAGGTGGCAAATCCAGGTCCAGAAAGTGGAGACCCTGTCCCTAGTGCTAGCTAGCTAACTAGCTTCCTAGCAGGTAAACGAGCACCATGGGTGCTAGCTAAATAGCTAGCACTAGGGGCTAAAGCCAAGCTCCCAGGCCCCTAGCAGGTAAACGAGCACCAGGGTAGCTAGCTAGGGAGCTAGCTAACTATCACCTGAGGCTAAAGCCAAACTGTGGTAGGATTTTTACTTTCGGGACCTAGATTTGGCACTTCTGGCAATTTGCGTTTGTAAAATGAAGCATTGTGGACTCCGGGCCATTTTATTCATTGTAAATTAAAACTAGTCACCACAAATACATTTTTATCACAATTATAAGTGCTAAATTGTGTTCTAGTGACTCCTTTGCACAACGTATGTAAAATAAAGCAAGAACACCTTAATTTTAACAAAATCTATTAAATGACTTTTAATGGAGTTTAATGACCCACAGAAACCATGTCAAATTCATATTTGGGCATCATGTAGTAAGACCTAAAAAAAAAAAAAAGTCTAGCTTGTTTTGTTTAGATGGCTCATTGTTAGCCTCTTGACTTTGATTTAAGTTGAAAATATGTATAAAGCTTTCCATGACAGATTCATGTTCTAAATTGTAGATGCCCTATATCGTAGATAACAGTAAACAATAATAAAGAATAACTCATGTGTTTTTATAATCACTGGGTCTGATAAAATCCTCATATAATTCACCTCGAGGACTTCTTTTCGCTCCTGGTGGACTGAAGGACTACAAGGCTCCACTCTGACGTTGACCAACTCTTCTCCAACATACGGCACAAGCTGCGAAAATATATATTGTACAGTATATTATGAAAACGAGGTTGAACAGAGAGAAAATCAACCCGAGCAACACCACTGTAAATAGCAAGGTTGTTTTTCTGACCTCCGACGGCCCCTCCTGCAGGTCAGCCGTCATCTCTACGCAGCGCTCGTACAGGAGGCGCAGTTTGCGGAAGAGCAGGGCGAGCTGTCTCAAGTGCTCCTGGAGTTTGCCAAAGCGATCCTGGTACATTGCCTGACTCTGAGTCACACCATTGGGAAGCTGAAACAAAGATAAGGACGGGCAGATAATGATATGTTTATCTTGAGTTTCGCTTCGTCATTTTACGATCAATTCAAATGAAAATTCAAGCGGTTTCTATCTTTCTTACTTGCGTTGCCCGTGTGATTTGAAAGATCTCCATGGTGCGAGTGACGATGTCCTGGACGGTTTCCTGTCCGATGCGGCATAGGAACACGGGGGAGATCTCTCTGAGGGCGCCCTGGGGTGGCATCGTCTGCTGACCTGCGGCCATGGCGCCAGTGGGAGGCATGTGAGGGGGCTGTTGCTGCTGCTGAGGGGGCATCCCTGCCATGCCCGTCTTCTGTGGCATTGATGCTGCCATCACTACACGAAGCTGAGCGAGAAATAATCAACTATCATCTATTCGAGTCGTTTTAATAGAGAAATAGAAACAACCGTCATGATTGCAATGTGGTCTGAAGTGCATGGCGAAGTGTGTGAAGTTATAAAAACATCTCGTCACAGCTTTGACTAAAGGATAAAAAATGAAGTTCCACAATACATCAAATACAACGGCTGATCATGCACCCGATTGAAATACAGTGAGCAACTGTGCTTTATTGATTGCTTGTCAGGCTAAGATGCTAACGTTTTCCAAACAAAGGACGTTTTAACAAACCAGTCGTAATTGTACAACGAATTTACAGTAGCAAACAGACATTGCATACCGTGACTTACGATGCCCTTTGGTTGTAGTATGTCCCAAAAATATTTGGTTGACGGCGTGTTTTTGTTTAGTTCTGCAAGAAATGTTCATTCCTTTTTGACGACATCCATTCATATTCTCCTTCTGTGACGTTTACCGGCAGAGTATGTGCGGCCAAAGCGCACTACTGCCGCTCACAGGTCATCTTCGGAACACTACAAAAAGAAAAATCCCAATTTCTAGTCTGAGTTCAGAGACATTTTTTGTGTCCTTTTTATAATCTATTGTCCGGAATAACACCTTTGACATATTTTACCTCGGAAGCGTATAGCATTCGCTTAAAAAAGAAAACACCCCCCCCCTTATTTTTTTTTTTTATTTGGTTTTGTTGTTTTATATACAGTTTTTTTTTTGTTTTTTTATGCAATCATTGTTCATTTTGTGTTTAAATGACATGATGAGCCTGCCCACAGTTTGCATAACACGACGCCAAAGGTTCAATTTACTGTCACGCTTTAACAGTTTCAAGGAAGTAAACTCCATTTTATGTTGGCACAGCTTTTATTGTCCTTAAAAAAAGGCAATGATTCTTTCAGTTAATTATTATTTTTTTAATATAATTTTATCTGCAAAATGTTGTCAAAGAAAGGAATAAAGAATGATGTTTCCCTTTTGTAGCAAAGCAGCATGTACGTGCTTATGTCAGTCTTGTTTATAGAAAATGGACGGATGCCAATTGTTGAAGAATCAAGGTGGCATGTAGGGCAACAACAAGCTGTCACAAGACTGCTATTTTCTTTTTCTTTTACATTCCTACACACTTGATAATAAAACTCAAACAGCAAAATACTCTCTTTTTCTATAGTTATGCCAAGAATTAGTTCTCTGCCTGCTTTAGTTGAGCTGAAAGGAATTCTTATCCACTCAAAATGTCAATACAGATTTTTTTGGAAGTTAAATTCCTTCTTCTTCTAGTTAATCATATCAGTTTCCCTCGGTTACTGTGTATTGTTTAATAAATCTGGTGAAAGGTACAGTAAATGTTTTCAATACTGAGAGGAATTTATCACTATAAAAATGTACAGTACTGATACCAGCATATAATGTTTGGCAGCAGTGAAAATGTATTTTTATATAAAAAAAAATAAATAAATAAAAAAACACGAAAAGTGATTCATTCTAATGTCATTTGTCAAAAATGAATGAACATTCTGTCTTTTGGCCCATTAACATCCGATTATCAGTATCTGAAGTTTGAAGTGTTTGTACTGTCGATGTTCTTCAGTGTAAATGTTGATATGTTGCGTCATGAGGTGGTAATGTTCTGCCATTTATCCCGTTCAAGGTCATGAGTGGTCAGCCTGGTGTGATGGTGAACCTTTTTTGATCTAATATTGTCCTACATTTTTCTATGATAGTGAACTGATGTAGAAATGTATGCTTGGTGGAATGGTGTCACGGTAAATGGATGACAAAAGCATAGCAGGGTTATTTTGTTGATGAAATAAAGGCTAGCAAAGTGAAATGTATCAGAACACGGTGCAGGATTTTTCTCTTCTCGCCTGCCCCTGACGACGATTTCTTATCAGCATCAGAGTGGTATAAAAAAGACCAGCGCAAAACTGGGAGCAGACTTCAATGTTAAAAGAAACAGACAGTAAGAGACTACAATGGAGAAGATGGCAATGTTTGTCCTCTTTGTATGGTTGATCTTCATAGCGGCAAGCTCCACTGAGGTAAGAGCACTTTCAGCAGTATTCTTATTTTTCATTTTTTTCCCAATATCATTTTTCTATAATTAAATTTAATTACTCGCATTGCACTTAATTTGACCTCAATTAGTTTCACAAATGTATTGGGCCAATTTTACATTTGAAAAATCTCACAAAAATGACATAAAATGGAATAAAAGAGAATTAAAACCAAGATACATTATTTGTTGTGAATAAATATTAATTATAGGAAAGCAAAGTGTGGAGAGTCTCAGTAATTCCCAAACAGTATTGAGGATTCTATTTAGTCTTGCATAATATTCAAAGTTATTTTTTTTTTATTGTTTTTTTTTTATTGTTTTTTTTTTATTGTTTTTTTTTTATTGTTTTTTTTTTACATTTAGTGTCATTGTGAATCAACAGAAGCATCTACCTCATTTTTTTTCTTTTTACCTCTTTATAAAAATGTATTGGGCCAATTTTACATTTGAGAAAAGTCTCACAAAAATGACATCTAAAATTGAATAAAAGAGCATTAAAACCAAGATACATTATATGTTGTGAATAAATATTAATTATAGGGCAAATTAAGTGAAATGCTATGATTTACTAATAATATTTAACTACAGTGTATTTCTAATTTCATGTACCTGTGGCTAGAAAGCAAAGTGTGGAGAGTCTCTGTAATTTCCAAACAGTATTGAGTATTCTATTTAGTCTTGCGTAATATTCAAAGTTAGATTTTGTTTTTTGTTTGACACTTAGTGTCATTCTGAATCAACAGAAACGCTCCTGTTCCTCAATAATTTATTTATTTATTTATGTATTTATATATATATATATATATATATATTCTACCTCTTTGTAAAAAACAACAATGACTTTTGACTTTTGAGAACAACCATATAAAGTGTTGATGCAAATTAGGATTTAAATTTTTTTAACATTTGCATACAATTCATATACAGCAGTGGGGAGTTTGGTGACTTGCTCAAGGGCAGGTTAGTAATTTCCTCTTTTGGTCACGAGTCATATACAAGTACAGTTGACAAATAAAATAGCAAGTCAAAACAATGATATAACGCATACAGTTAGTGTTGAGGTGTGTTGGTTTTTATCCAGCATGCAAATATGCAAAGTGTGGTTAACGTGTTCATTCCTAATCTAGTCGGCTTGACCTTTGCATGATGTGACCGTGAACGATTTGCCTCTGAAACAGCAACTCACTATTATCCAGCCACCTTTTTATCTGGCGGCTTCACATGGACAGGAAATGTTGAAGGTTGAGTGACACCAAGAGAACAATGAGAGGAAACTTTCATCGCCATCAGGCACTTTGAAAAGCCGTTTTTTATTTAAATGAGTTTGCAACTGCGGTGCTTTAAATAATGGTTTTGTTGATTTTGACTGATAGTTGATATAAATACTACACTATATTCAGTATACAATTCTACTGGCCGATAATAATAATCGGATGGAGATGGAGTTTTGACGTTTAAACGCTAATATAATATTATGGTACTTTCTCATAGAACAGTAAATGTTGTTCATTTTATTATATGTGAATTATATACCTCTCTATTCTCTCATGTGCCCACTAATAAACGTGTTATCAGCTTTATTTATTTCTTTTTCTTTTTTTTTGTGTGCAACATATTGGAATTAGCATTGGCACCAAAAATAACCCATATATATATATGACTTTATAATGACTTTAATAATTAACTCACAATTAATTGGAAATTTTATGTCTGTTCTAAATGTACAATAAAATATATGTCTTCTAAGTTTTCATACTCATGTTAACATAAAAGGTAAAAAAAAATAAAAAATAAAAAATGTTAAACTAATAGAAATATGACTGCATCTTTACATCTTGATACAGAAATTTAATAATAATTAATAAAATTGTGTTAAAACTAAAAAGTTGCACTTGGAAAGAAAACAAGTGTGATATTGATTTGTTGGTCATTTTTCTACCCCTAGATGTCATAATTGCATTTGTAAAACGTTGGTGACAACTCGGAGCATTTTTCTTTTCATATTAAGAGCTATCTAATCTTCTCCAATGGACACGTGATTATTTTGCAGGGACTAACAGTGACTGCGTGTACCTCGTGTACGAGCGAAACAAGCCTGACCGAGAACACCCAACACGACGCTTCTTCCCAGCCGACATCGACCTCACCGACACCCAGCCGCTCCTCGACTCATGACCACACTTTTGACACCTCAACCCCAGCGTCACGCCCCCCATTTTCCACCTTAGCGGCATCAGCAATCACCACCGCATCAAGGCAGACCGCAGCATCCTCCGGAAGCGCCTCGAACCCTGGACCGACAACTTCGACTCCAACCCCTGCACCGTCCCTGAGTGAAACCACTTCTGTGGGACCCTCAGCCACAACATTAAAAGCAGGGACTTGTTCTTTGTTTGAATTGTGCAGCCCAATTCTCGTGTGCGTAATCTCCATTCTAATCTGTAACGCATAGAAGGCGAGACCACAGGACTCTTGCAAAGGCTCAGATTGTGTGTGACAAAATATTTATTTCAAAGGAAAAGTCTTTTGATATTTTTCTGTTTTTAACTAAAAATGATTAAAACGTTCAGATTTGATTATGTGTGGAATACTTCTGGTGGAAAATAATTAGAACCTAAGTATATTTGCAAACCTTTCTAAGAATTTGGTATTAACCCGTTGAAATAACATAACATAGCATTATTTTTAATTTTAAATTAATATTATAATTATTGCTATTATTGTTGTTATTTTCACATACTTTAATAAGTGTTTTAAAAAATCCATTACTTTTATATAATATGCACATTTTTAGGATAGTATAGTTCACACATAAAATAGCAAGTTTTTATGATATTAAAAAAGTATGACCCAGATAACTCATTTCAAAACGTTTCATACCCTTAATGTGACGTATGACCTGTCTCAATTAAAAAGAAGAACGCAATTTTTTTCAAAAGGAAATAAAAAATACCTTAAGATGGAACCCAACGGAAGCAGATACAATGAAAACAGCAGAGGCCCCGAAATTGAACCCTGTGGAGCACCATACGTTCTGTTATACATGTGAATTTAAATTGCACATATTTGCCCGACCAATTTCTGTTTTTACTTAACATATTTAGTATGAAGGGATTAAAATAATAAAGATATCACATGATGTACCATCATAAAAGTCACAAGTCCACTCCTGAGTGCACCAAATTCTCTGTGTGACAAAAATATCACCAGTGTATTAAAAGTTATTTAGTAACTCAGAGGGCCCAACAGCAATCTTTATAAAAAAAAAAATTTTTAAATTACATCGATCGAATCCGGGCTTTGGCCTTCCTGGGTGGAGTTTGCATGTTCTCCCCGTGCTTGCGTGAGTTTTCTCCGGGTACTCTGGTTTCCTCCCACATTACAAAGACATGCATGGCAGGTTAATTGAACACTCCAAATTGTCCTTGGGTGTGATTGTGAGTATGGTTGTTTGTCTCTGTGTGCCCTGCGATTGGCTGGCAACCAGTTCAGGGTGTACCCCGCCGCCTACTGGCCGAAGCCAGCTAGGATAGGCTCCAGCTACCCTCGCGACCCTTGTCCCGAGTTTCTTTTCACTGGCTCTGCTGGAATTTGTCTTTGTGCAGGTAAACACGCTTATGTAATGGTGATGGAGGAAAATTTACTGAGGAAGCTTAGTCATTAAAAATATTTCAATACATTTACTGTAATGATAAGTACGCAAGAAGATTAGATTCTGACTTTATTCTCAGAATTCACACTTTAAAGTGAGAATTCTGAGATTAAAGTCAGAATCAGAATTCCGGGATTAAAGTCAGAATTCTGATTTGAATCACATAATTCTGACTTTAATCTCAGAATTTCGATTTTTAAGTGAGAATTCTCACTTTATTTTCAGAATTTTGAGTTTAAAGTGAGAATTGTGACTTTAATTCCAGCCACCTTTTTATCTGGCGGCTTCACATGGGGAGGAAATGTTGAAGGTTGTGTGACACCAAGAGAACAATGAGAGGAAACTTTCATCGCCATCAGGCACTTTGAAAAGCCGTTTTTTATTTAAATGAGTTTGCAACTGCGGTGCTTTAAATAATGGTTTTGTTGATTTTGACTGATAGTTGATATAAATACTACACTATATTCAGTATACAATTCTATTGGCCGATAATAATAATCGGATGGAGATGGAGTTTTGACGTTTAAACGCTAATATAATATTATGGTACTTTCTCATAGAACAGTAAATGTTGTTCATTTTATTATATGTGAATTATATACCTCTCTATTCTCTCATGTGCCCACTAATAAACGTGTTATCAGCTTTATTTATTTATTTTTCTTTTTTTTTGTGTGCAACATATTGGAATTAGCATTGGCACCAAAAATAACCCATATATATATATATATGACTTTATAATGACTTTAATAATTAACTCACAATTAATTGGAAATTTTATGTCTGTTCTAAATGTACAATAAAATATATGTCTTCTAAGTTTTCATACTCATGTTAACATCCATCCATCCATTTTCTTAGCCGCTTTTCCTCACAAGGGTCACGGGGGGTGCTGGAGCCTATCCCAGCTGGCTTCGGGCAGTAGGCGGGGTACACCCTGAACTGGTTGCTCATGTTAACATAAAAGGTAAAAAAATATATATATATGAAAAAATGTTAAACTAATAGAAATATGACCGTATCTTTACATCTTGATACAGAAATTTAATAATAATTAATAAAATTGTGTTAAAACTAAAAAGTTGCACTTGGAAAGAAAACAAGTGTGATATTGATTTGTTGGTCATTTTTCTACCCCCAGATGTCATAATTGCGTTTGTAAAACGTTGGTGACAACTCGGAGCATTTTTCTTTTCATATTAAGAGCTATCTAATCTTCTCCAGCTACCCTCGCGACCCTTGTCCCGAGTTTCTTTTCACTGGCTCTGCTGGAATTTGTCTTTGTGCAGGTAAACACGCTTATGTAATGGTGATGGAGGAAAATTTACTGAGGAAGCTTAGTCATTAAAAATATTTCAATACATTTACTGTAATGATAAGTACGCAAGAAGATTAGGGCCAGTGAAGAGAGAAAAAAAAGACAGGCAAGATTCTGACTTTATTCTCAGAATTCCCACTTTAAAGTGAGAATTCTGAGATTAAAGTCAGAATCAGAATTCCGGGATTAAAGTCAGAATTCTGATTTGAATCACATAATTCTGATTTTAATCTCAGAATTCCAATTTTTAAGTGAGAATTCTCACTTTATTTTCAGAATTTCGACTTTAAAGTGAGAATTCTGACTTTAATCTCGGAATTCTGATTCTGACTTTATTCTCAGAATTCCCACTTTAAAGTGAGAATTCTGACTTGAATCACATAATTCTGATTTTAATCTCCAAATTCTCATTTTAAAGTGCGAATTCTGAGATTCTAATTTTAAAGTGAGAATTCTGACTTTCTGACTTCCCCCAACAATTCATAGCGCTACATCACAAAGTCAGAATTCTCACTTTAAAATCAGAATTCTGAGATTAAAGTCAGAATCCTGCCAACCTTTTTTTTCTCACTTCACTGGCCCTAATCCTCTTCCTTAGGTAAGAAAATGTAATAAATAAATAAAAAAGCCTTCTTATTGCATTTTTTTTTTTTTTACAATGCAGACTCTTTATACACAAGTTTAAAAGCAACCACATCAGCCAGGTGAGTTCATACAGGTATCTGGGGGTCCACATCGACAACACACTCAGCTGGAGGGTACATGTTGGAAGTCTCTGCTCCAAACTCCAACAGCGTCTCTATTTCCTACGCAGACTTAGGGTCTATGGAGTGGAGCAGAGGATCATGCTGTTGTTCTACCGGGCTGCATTGGAAAGTATCATCAGATACGGCATTGCGGCCTGGTACGGCAACCTGACTGTGCAGTCAAGGTCACAGATTGCCGGTCTGGTGCGGACTGCCATGAAGATCATGGGGGTCAGGAATCATCCTTCCCTACAGATGCTTTATGAGCGGTCCGTCACCAGACTGGCAAAGAAAATTATTACTGACCCGACTCACATTCTGCATCATGAGTTCCAGCTACTGCCTTCCGGCAAGAGATTCAGGGCCCCCAGAACCAGGCTGAACCGCTACAAGAACTCATTCCTGCCGACATCCATCAAACTGCTTACCAACCGACATTAACCCAGTGCAATAAGATATATGGTGCAATGTTGTGTGCGTGTAATATATATATAGGAGTGTGTGTGTGTGTGTGTGTATATGGGTGTGTGCAGTCCTCATGTATGTACTTCTCTACACATGTACACTTCTGTGAAGACTTCTGGGAAGTCTTCTACTTATTGCTGCACTTCTTATTTAATTTTAATTTTATCTCTTTCTATTCTGTTGTTTTTTTCTTTACTGTAAACTGCAGCTGGACGGAGTCCAGGAAAAAGTTTAACACGGGGAAAATAAAAGTATATTGTATCGTAAGTTGTAAACCGTATCATGATCACCATTATTACAACCTTGCCTTCGAATAAGACCATCACCACCCCCATGAACGGCGCCGACACCACCACCACCTTGGCTTCTCGTCGCTGGACCACAACAACCCAACCTGTGCCCGCCAAGGTTGTCTCCACGTCGATGAATGGACAACAGCAACTCTCCACCTCCACCAGTCTGACTGCTCATCGGGTCGTGTGTGTTTCGGGCATTTTGCCTCTGAGCTCACCGTGATGAGTATAAGCAATACACAACTTGACAGTTTGATGCTGAATCAATGTAAGCATGTTGTTTGTCAATGATTTTGCCTACCCTAAATTCCCGTTAGCCTCATAGCCAGTGGCATTATGGGAAAAAAATGCTGAATGGAAATCATGCAATGCTAACATAATAACAAATCATAAAAATTATGAATAAACAATGTTTATATTCTTAATTTATTAAGGTAATGGTATCACAGTAATGTGAGTCAAATACTGTGACATTATGGGAAAGGTTTTAAGCATTTACAGTATAGCAAAAAATTCAGGGGGAAAAAATCCAAAACTATTCTGAAAGCATTTGATGCTGCATATTTTTATGTTAGGTTTAGCTCTAATTAGCTCTTAGGCCCTCACTACATTAGACTAATGCTAACAGACTGTCTCCTTCATTATAATGTTCAAATGTTTTACCTCCAGACAGATTTTTGGTTATTTATTTGACCTAAAATGGCGCTTTTGACAGTAAAGGTTACTGACCCCTGGTCTAAGCAATGTTTTTTTATTATTATTATTATTCTTATTCTTAAATCCCCTGTATAATACTCATACTGTCTTTTGTGTAACCTTAATTTTGGAAGAGGAAAAATCTGAGTGACATACTCATTTAGTACACATTAAACATTGACATCTATTAATGTCATGATCTGTGTTTGTTTAATTCTGGTTTTGATTGGATTTTGATTATGTCATGATTTTCCTGGTGTCCTTTTTTTTTTTTTTTTTACATGTCTGTCTCGTTAGGTTATTACGCCCACCTGTCCTTGTCATGGTGTCTTCCGATCAGCTCCCTCAGCCACCTGCCTTGCCTTGCCCAGGTGTTGCTCATTGTCTCATCAGTTTGTTTGTAATTAGTTCCCTGCTTTCTTCTCAGTCTGTCAGGTCATTGTCTACTTATTGTTACTAATGTGTTTGTGTGTTGCTTTGGATTTTTATTATTATTGAGATTTTGATGCTTTTTTTTTTAATTGTCTCTGTATTTATAATGTTTTGTTCATCACCATTCAAATATTCATCCATCACAACTAGGTCAGCCCATGATGAGGAAATGTGAAGATAAATATGGCTCAAGCATGACATTGGAACAATTTGTGCTTGATCATGTGTTATGATGTGTCATCAGTCACCTGATATGACCGTTTTAGATACTGTATCATTAGATATCAAGGTTGTAAAACAAGAGGGTAGAATTATTTCAGGGAACAGGAAAGTAATTGTGAAAAAGATAAACATTAAAATGTAGTCATCAGGTTCAGGGGGAAAAAATGGTGAAGGTGAATCATGGCCTGTACTGTTTTATTAAATGGTGTTACTATAAACAATGGAAACACACTGAATACACAATAAAAACAAAAACAACATAAACTACAAAATTGAGAGGGGAAAAAAAGTTTCCACTGCTTTTATTATGAGTATAAACTTTATTGGGATAACCTCACAATGATTTAGCACATTTTAACGAGTGAATGTCAACATTCCGACACTAACCGCCTGAAACCTGCAGCTCCTTCTTCACTTGAGATTTGGCAGATATTGATGTGATAATATTGAAATATTTATTACCACCACTTCTGTTTTTTAACAAAACAAAACCAACAAGAGAGGGGATTTTCAGTAGTTCATATTTCTTTGTCACGGACACAAACAGAGGCGGTGGAAGAACATTTTTTTTAATTTACAAACACCAACGGCTAGGGATGTGCCGATCCTTGGTATCGGTATTGGTACGGTATTGGTAAGTCTTCCCTCCAAAAATAAACAAAAATATTAATATTTTCTGACAGCAAAATAACTGATTGGAGTACATCAAGGCTCCCTTTTAGGTACTTTATTTTTTGCAAAATTTGACAATTAAAAAAAAAAACTTACTTAAGTGGTTGCTTTCTGAAAACTGGGCTTGAGGTGATCACTCATAAAATCTAGGATGGGACAAGGAAATTATATTAAAACCATTCTGTTAATTATCCACCATAAGACACTAAACGAAGGAATACACATGACCTGCAAAAAGAGGAAACAGTTAGGACATTTAAATTTAAAAGCCAGTTTAAAGAGGAAAGAAAATTCAATATACATTTTGAAAGAACACCACACATAAAGAGCATTGAATGTTTGTAAAACTTTCTTGCTATGTGATGTGTGAATTTAAGTTAGTAAGTGCAAATGTCAAAACGCAATCCTCTCCACACAACTTCCTCGAACCAAGGTCAGAGCATAAAAGTGAGCCATAAATCGACCCATCCAAAAATAGCCACGACACTGTTGTATAAAAGCAAGAACAGACAGCGTCCAGTCAGTGTGAGTGAGACAGCACGTCGATGAACTGAAGTAGAATCGAACCTTCATTTTGGGAGCATCTCCTTTGACCCTCCTGTCCATCACCTCGACATCATGATGAATTTGGTTGTGGGACTTTGCATTGCAACACTCGTGACATCGGCATGGGTACGAATTCTTTGTTTTATATATACATTTTGTGTATTAACTTGGTCTTATTTTATTTGATGGCTACTTACCTACTAAGTAAAACAACATTTAAAGTTTCTAAAACCGACAAATTAACTAGAATTAGCAGAAATCCTTCATTGTTGTCTTTCTTAATTAATATACATGAGCTTCATAATTATTTTTCATATTATTATTATTATTATTATTATTATTTCATATAATGTATTTATTTTCGGTTGTATTTCACATCTATGCATAAGGGAGATCAAGCTGTCATTTGACAATTATAGTTTACTTTAATCACATACGACGGCGTATTAAGGCCACTTATAAATATATTTTTTTTAGAGGGGGGGGGGGCAATATTCAGAGAAAAAAACTTTGCCACCTTACAAAGTGGCAAATTTGGGAGAAAAAAAACTCAGAAACTTACGAGAAATACACGTAGCGTATATAGTCTAATCATGTGAGGATTCGTTGGCGGTTAATGGGACACTGTTTATGAAATGAAAAGGCAGGATGGAGATGGATTCATTCTTAGATATAAACTTTACACATCATTCACCGCAGCTAGAGCGACAACACGAGCAAGTGAATGAGGGAGAGCAGCAGATTCGACACATCAACTTAGATACTGGTACAAAAAAATAGCAAAATGTATGAACGTGTAAATAATAATTCTGGAAACATAAATGTTCTTACCTTTGCAAAGTGAGGAGTTTTTGTTAACATCATATGGTTGAAGCAATTACTTCTCAGAATATTGCCCCCACCATCTAAAAATATATATTTATACGTGGCCCTAATATGCCGTCGTAATCACACAATACTTAGTGACCTTTTAAAAAAATAATAATCTTGCTCTCAACATACTCTATATATTAAGAAAAACTAAAATCAATAAAAAACTAACAGCAACAAAAAGAAGCATTTATGGAAAAAATACAAATTAACAAACCCGTTCTAAAAACTAATAAAACTAAATTTAATTAATTAATTTCTTAATTAATAATTTATTTATTTATATTTAAATCTAAAGCTATTATAACCCTGATGCCCACTTGCCTTGTATGTCTAATGGATAAATAAATAGATAGATAAAAAAATACCTTTGCAAACTTAAAACCAAGACAATAGGGTCTCAAAAACTCATTAAAATACCACTTGAAGGACTTGCTGAAATCTAAAATATAGCAAGTGTTTGTTAAACGAACATGCTGTCATTGCAGGCTCAAGAAACGAGCCATAGCTCACCCGGGACAACCATGATGATGGACACCTCAAACGAAGCTACAACCACGACGACCATGTCTACGAGCACCACCAAAATGGTCACCTCCACCGTTGCTGTAACGACAATGAAAACCACCCCAGAACCACTCACTGACACCTTTACCACCAGTCCAAATATTTCTCCAACTGGCATGAATACAACCACCATGGCAGACAAGACCTCTATGACATCAACCGAACATAACACCGACAAGACCTCCATGACAACAATCAAACATAACACTGACAAGACCTCCATGGCAACAACCAATCCTTATCTTGACAAGACCACCATGACAATGATACATTCTACCGTCAACACCACCATGACAACAATGCCGACTTTGATGACAACCACAATGAAAACAACCACACACAACAGAGGAATCATCGTAGCAGAGTCGCTGCTGTTGCTTGGGGTGTCACTTTTTCTCAGTGTTGTCTACACATGAACAAAAAGCAAAATGTGCCCGAATGACTTTTAGAAGGCAATCATACAGTTTATTTTTCCTTGGGAAACAAAGATGAAATAGTGGTAGAATTGCATTACTTTTTATTTTTATTTTTTTACCATGTGAGTCACACTGTGTTCTAGAGCAGTGGTCCCCAACCTTTTCAGTACCACGGACCGGTTTAATGTCTGACAATATTTTCACGGCCCAATCTAAATGTTTAGCTGATAAAAACAAAATAAAATGACAAGAAAAAAACTGTGGTATTTTCTCTATAATAATAATGAACGTAAATCTACTGTGTAATCATGTGCAACTTTATTAACGGTGTCTGTAACGTCGCACCAAAAACAGAACATCACATGAGCAACATCGTTTCTGCCCCAAAACAATGCAACACACTCTGGTCGCTATGGTAGCGTTTAAACATACCTTCAAAATAAGACACAACACAAAAACAAAGTGCATGAAAATACTCGCTAATCACAGCAGCAGTGAATCAGTGGGAGCCCTGAGCTCATTTTGCTAGCTTGGAATTAAATTTAGCGTGACGTATCATGTGACGTGTGGTGTAGCGGCCTTGAAGTGCATCAAGTGAGACGGAATCCGGCCACTTTTCAAAATAAAACATCATTTTCGAAAAAAATCAAAATAATGCAATTTTTTTCTTTCGGTACCAAATGACCCACGGCCCGGTACCAGGCCGCGGCCCGGTGGTTGGGGACCACTGTTCTATAGGACCATAAATATCGAAAAGAACACGAGATGGCTCAAGGCATTCGACGCTTGTCGGCCATCTTAGGACAGGAGACTACTCTGGTGATGATGATGATGATGGGATGATTTGCTGAATTGCTTTTAAATAGTATGTAAGTAAATTTTATTTATATAGCACCTTTCACAGACAAAAACGTCACAAGGTGTTTCACAGGTAAAATTGATCATAACGAAAGAACCTGTGAATTTCAATTTTAGTTGTGCAAGTCAAATCTATTAACTTATATGATATCAGAAATTATTGGCACGCTCCTGTCTAGAAACACATCATCTTTGCACTACGTCTTTGTTGTTACAACATAGTTGTGGATGTTTTTGTGGTGAACAGCTTCCATGCAATCTTACACAATATTACTTCTCTACAACTCTTATTTTATCCGCAATAAAATGTAATCATAGCATTGATTTCCAAAACTTGAACAGCTGAGCAATGGAATGGAATGGACCAAAAAAATATGCTTAAAGAAACATCAGAGACACGTTCCGTCTTGTGAAGTTGTTTTGAATGATTTTGTGAAATAAACTGTACATAGATCAATTATTTTTTATTATAAACAAACAACCAAGCTACACTCATAACACAAGACAGACATTTGGTCACATGATGGTTAAATCTGAATTCATATATTGCGTCAGTTTAATCTTCGGATCGACAGATGGCCAACAGAGCTTCTAAATGATGTCCCTTGAAATGTTTCTGTTGGGCGGGAAAGGGAATTTTTGCCATTCATAAAAATATATAAGCATAAAATAACTTTTAAAAACAACTAACTCAGTAACTTTAAAATAACGTGTTCTTGAGCATACTGGTGACCCACCTGCAGGGTTGTGTAGAGAGAAGTGCCGGTCAGTTTAAGGAAGGCGACTCTGATACAAAGTAGATCTTCCTCACTGTGGGACACCATGATGCTTTGCACGGCTGGTGCCTGTGGATGAAGGAAATATCATATATTGACAAATATGGAACTGTATTTTCAAATCCCTTTAAAACTAAAAATAACTATTTGTATATACCAGGTGTGTCAAATATACAGTCTGTGGGCCAGAATTGGCCCGTCGGGGTCCGACCTGGCCAGTGAGCACGGAACATAAACTGCAATTTGTAATTAAATAAATAATTTGATATTTAAATAATTACATACATATATAAATAATGACACAATTAAAAGAAAAATAACAACAATAAAAATAATAAAAACAATAAATTTAAAGTAATCAAAATAATAAAGCTCCCGAATCCCCTTAACACTAAAAACGTGTGTCAAACATAGGGACCGCAGGCCAGAACCAGCCTGTCAGGGGGTCTGATCTGGCCAGTGGGGTCAGAACACAAACATAATAATAATAATAATAATAAATAAATTAATAGGAATTTGACTATAATAATAATAATAATAATACAAACATAATAATGATAAAAATAAAAAAATATTAATTGTAGGATGATAGAAATAAAACAATAATAATTTGAAAAATTCCCTTAACACTAAAAAGGTGCGTCAAACATAGGCATGCCAGAACCAGTCTGATCACACAAACACAAACATAATAATAAAATAATAATAATAATAATTATAATTGTAAAATAAATATACAAATAATAATTTGACTGTAATAATAATAATAATAATAATAATAATAATAATAATAATAATAATAGAACAAAGTTAAAAAAACAACAACACAAACATAAAAAAGATTAATTGTAAAATAATAAAATAAAATAACAATAATTTGGCTGCTAGTCAGGATTTGATGTAAAATGTTTGCACTCATTTTTGTTAGTAAATTTTGCATTACTCTGTAATAAGATAATAAGGAATGTGAATATTTTGAGAAAGTATTCAATAACAAAGACAAACAAACAAACAGCAAATACTTTTTCCTGTGGTTATTTATAGCTTATTAGGCCACATACATACATGTCTGGCCCACTTTGGATCAAATTTGGCGCCTATGAGTTTACTCCTGGTATATACTGTAGTAGCTTTTAAAGACTAGGTTTATAAAGTGTTTTTAAAAAACAGTACAGGAAATAGCTTACAATAAATAACTACAGAATAAATTAATGTCTAATATTTTAGACAAATATTTCCAAATTATGGAAATGTAATTTATTTTAAATTGCTTATAAAATGAAAAGTGTAAGCGATATGGAAAAGTGGACGACCACCATCTGCTGTAATGCATACACTTACTGGCGAGATCAAATAAAGCAAGATACAAATAATATAATGTTGATTTTTGGGGTTATATGTCACAATGTTAAGACATCAAATTGTGAAATTTGTCAAAAACTGTTTCAGTCTTGCTGTAGTTTTCAAACCCTGTTTCAACCTCACTTCCACCCTTCTTCAGAAGACACAGTCACTCGTGAAAACATCTTACCTTCATTCCGGTTAATCTTCTGGCAAGGTACACATAAGGGTTTTGAATGCACTCCACTGTTATGAGACAAATAACAACAGCTGTGACATTTATGCCGCCATACATTATAAATACCACCAACGCACATCTGTGACAAAAAGTACCTAAAACACTCAAACCCAGACGAATATCCCCGGAGAATCTTTTCTCCAGACTTGGAATCACCATCTGTCCACTTTCCAGCTCCAGTCCCATCAAAACTGTCAGTAATGTTAACACGCTGGAAAAGCAATGCCAAAACATCTGTTCACATTTTGCACCTCACCTTTGCTGAGATGGTTTAAATCTCGAGAGGTGAGAATATCAATCCAAGGCGCAGCGTCACCTTTTTTCTCATTGAGTGACGCGGAGAGCGACTGTAAGAAAGAGTCATCACAAAATCATCTCTGCTTGACAAAAGTCAAATTTAAAAACGATACCTCAATGTCGCTTTCAACAACACCTGCAACTTCTTGTTTCTATTGGAGCAGGAGAGAGAAAATACGTTTGGAAAAACATATTTAAAATACATTAAATTCATTAATTTGAAAATTATTTGTTTTTAATGATTGAATAAATGCCACAAGTCACCAAATTACATTCATTAGTGCTACTATAAGGTTAGCAAAGTCTCCACTTGTTTCTCCTTTTGCTTCCTTCTCCAGGTCCTTTTTATACACTGAAAAATAAAAGAACCAAAAAAATGAAGTTGTTGGTTTGATGGCTACAATCCACAAATTAAGCAAGTCTTGTGCGCTCACTCTCTTTATACACAGCACCGACGTCCCGGATTTTCTTGCTTGATCTCGTACACAGAATCTCCAGTAGTGTTTCCTCGTCCGTGCCTAAACCCTTCACATACGCGCACAATTTATTGTCCAAAACATTTCAAACGAAACGGCATATATATTTGGAAGATGGGCAAAACAAAAGCGCACACCGCCATGGCCTGTTGCAGGCGATACGCCTCAAGCTGCAGAGGAGGCATCATCAGCTCCAGCACGAGATCCTCCAGATCACCAGACAAAGCTTTTTTCAAGCCAGCTTTCAGGTCCTGTATCAAAGTAAACCACCAGTAAAAAAAAAATAAAAATAAGGGTTATTAAAAAAGTAGAGATGTTATTTCAAATGAGACGTTGTTTTTTGAGAAGTCAGTTTTTATAAGGAGGCCCTGTGATGGGCATAGAAAAACGAGGAGGTCGCTTAGGACGCCATCTAGTGGAGGGGCGCCAAATTGCAGTGCAAAAACAAAATGTATGTCAGTCAATCATCCTTGTCTATAAAAATAAACATGAAAATAGAGTTAGCTTCTTAGCATGCTTGTAACTTGTTTAGTCCACCATTACATCCTTGCTACTCTGTGCACCAAAGCGGTCAGTCCAGATACCTGCAATACATTTGCATAAATCATTGTTTCACATAACGTTAATTTATACAAGATAAGAATCGTTGAATGTAAACCCAGTGTTAATTTTGACAAGAAATTTTAATTTCGTTATAGTCTTTTGACTAAAATTATTTAGTTTTAGTCATAATTTAGTCATCTGATTGTATTTTAGTTTTAATCCAATTCTAGTCAACGACAATAAAGAGCCATTTTAGTTGACTAAATTGACAGTTTAGTCGCCATTTTCCTTCAGCATACATTTAGACTTTTATGCAGAAAATTTATAACACACCTACTTTTAACTGTAGTTAAACACGCGAGACACATTTAATACAACGGTGTCTTTGTTAATTGTTTCAATAAAACATGTTGAACTGACAATAACTTAACTTAGTTTTCACCTAAATAAAAAAAAAGAGCGTAATTGCTTGAGATGAATCTTACTGCACAATGTATATAAACATGTTTAAACGTTAAATGGAGTGCAGCGATCACTGAACAGGTTTTTCTCCCACCCGCGTTTCATTCCTTCTGATTGGATTATGTGAATTTTCGTCACTGTGTTGTTTTCATTTTCGTTTTAGTCATTGACGAAAATTGTCGTCTGAAAAAAAAATTGGTGACGAAAAATATGACGGAAACTTTTCGTCAACAAAATTATCACTGATGTATCGTAAACAAATGCATAGTAAAGGCATACTTTTTTTTATATATATATATATATTTTTTTTTTTTTTGTAGTTTCCTGTGAAATTTGGTATTTGTTGTGTGGTGTTCTATTAAATAATAAATACATATATTATTTATTTATTTTATTTATGTGCTCATTTATTTGCTTTCTTATTTATTTATTTGTTTATTTGTTTGTTTATTGCCACGACTGGGGCTGAAAGGATGAAAGGATGAAAAATAAATACATAGAAATGGTATGGAGATGCGGTACGTGGTTTACCCCAGTGGGATTTAATGAGCAACATAAACAGGCTGAAAATAGCACTTGTTTTCGTTTGTCAAGCAAATGTGAGTCACCAATGATGCAATTGGCCCATGGCGCGACCCCTACAACTTAACCCCTGGGTACAATCAGGCCACTCAAAGTCACCATCTTATACGTGACTCAAGTTAATGGTAACTCAAAAACTATACATGAATGTGAGGATTTGCTCACATTATTTCAGTTTACACTGTACAGTCAGTCAAACTCCCTTTCTAAACAAAGGTGTGCTCGAGACATTTAAATGGTATTTGATCAGCAAACACTTGGAAGTTACAAAGGCGCTAACGCCACACTGTAAAAAATGTCTGTAGAATCAAGAGTGGATTTCTGTAAAATTGTGACATAAAAAAACTGTAACTGCAAGAACAATGAAGCATTGTGTAATTTACATTAATATGTTGTAAAACTCTAAACCAAACAGAACTGTTGATTTGACCGTATTTTTTTGGTTGGGGAAGGTGGGGGGGGGGGATTACTGCAAATAGTTAAATAAATGTATTTTGTTCATTTAAAATTGATATGCTGTAGACTGAATTATTAATTGAGCAGTACACTTTTTAAAAAATTCCGCAGTTTTTACAGAAAAAAAAAGCTGGCAACTGTGGTTACCAGAATAGGCTAATTAAAAAAATACATATATATATTTTTTTTAAATACTATGCAAATATAAACAACTTTACACAACAACTTGTATATTATATATATTTAAAAAAAACTGTACTTTTCAAACGTTTAGATTTAACAGTCTTTTACTGATAATTTATCAACAACAGGGTGGCGTGACTTGGTCAAGTTGGTTGTCTTGCAACCCTGAGGTTGTCGGTTCGATCTCAGGGCAGTGTGGAAAATCCAAGCGCAAGATAATCAAACTTTTTTTTCTGTAAAATGCACATGCAGATTTTTTTTATTGTGCACTGAATCCCGGTAAAGTTTAGAAGCTTTTACTGTTTATTGTACGTAAAATACCAGTAAAATGTACAAGTTGTACTGTGAAGTTGTTTACATTTTAACTGGGTTTTTTTTTGTTGACAGAATTTGTCTGGCAACCACGGCCACCCCCTATAAAAACAACAGATTAAATACTTTTTTTTTTTTTTTTTACAGTGCATCTCTGGTTTGTCTTTGCTAACTACTTAAACTGCATACCTACATACTTTTCTTCATGTAAATGCAAATTTTATTTACCTGTTGTGTTGTCTCTTTATACATTTTGTCAATGCGCTGTCTTTGAGCATTGTTGCGATTTGTGAGGATTCTCACAAGCGAAGCCGCATCTGAGGTGACAACACAATGTTGGAATTTTAGAAGGCAAACGAACAAAGAGGAAGGCACAAAAGATTTGATACAACGCAGGATTACCTTTCTTCTCCAATGCTTGGTGGATCTGTGTTACATCTCTTTGTGGGTTGAAACCGGAGAAAGGTCGCACAGTTCCAAGCGTACCCCAACACATTGTCTTTGTGAAAAAAAAAATGAAAAAAAAGAAAACTCTCACCATTAATTCTGCCTTTTTAAAGACATACAACAACATAGATAATTCTATAATAACAGCTAATAAGGGGGAGATTATACTATATTTAAAAGCATAGAAACAAAAAAAAAAAAAATATATATATATATATATATATGTGTACTTACATGAGACTTAAAGTACTGCCGGTCCATCACGTTGTTTCAACGACTTAAAAAAAAAGTAGTAAATACACAAAGGCAAATTAACATGGACATTAAAAAAAAAATCTTAACAGAAGAGGTACTTTTAAGGATGATATATTGAAGAAATTCTTGTTTTTCTACCTGTGACAGAATGCTGTGGCCCACTTTGTTCCCGTGCTGTGTAGTTGTGGACTTTTTTTTTTTTGGAAGTTATCAGCCTTGTTGCACCCTGCCCCACCTCTTGCACTCATTTGGCCAACCAGATTAACTCTATAGGTAATTCTATGGCAACCTACCTGTAAAATGCAGTACATTGTTTACAATTATTATTTTTATTAAATGTGCATTATTTAGGTTAGAAACTTATTTACTTGCAGGATGTGTTTTTGTCTGCACAGCCTGAAAAAAATAGACTAATAAATAAATGCATAAATAAAATACAAATACATAAATAAAAAACATCAAATAAATAAATAAGCAATAAAAATAAATAAATAAAATACATAAATACAAATAAATAAACAAAATAATAAAAAATACATAAATACAAATAAAAAAATGACACTACTTATATCTTCATATTATCTGAAACCATAGAAGCACATTATTCTTAGAGACTTTTAATCTTTCGGAGCCACTTACACAGGCAGAAAAGAAACCTGACACCTTTGTGGTTATTACAAACAAAGCGGATGAGGGACGGATTATTTTCCGTTCATTGTTCTGAACTTTCAGCCCTAGAAGTCTTTGAAGTGTATGAATTTTATTTATTTTTTTTAAAGTTGTTTTCTATTGTCTGGTGTTGTTGTAAATGTTGGGGGGGGGGGGGGGGGGCATTATCCACAAAACGTATGAATGGATGAAGCTTAGTGTGGGAAGGATAGCTAAAATAAATATTTAATATAACAGTATTCATAGAGTAGACAAATGAGTTTCATATTAACATTTTATTTAGTATCAGTTAAAAAAACAAAACATGTAGTTAATGTGATTTGCAACCCAATAACCACAACTTTTTGTTTACTTTGACAATGTTAATATTTTATTAGCATTTAAAAACCACAACCTCCTTTTATATATTATGACTTTATTATTAAAGAACAAAATGCAGTTTATGCAGGTGCCACTTATCTTTCTCTCTCGGTAGATATTTACTTCTTCTAGTAATTTCACAAAAATGACTAGCAACAGACACTGACATACAATGCATGTACTGCATAGACATGAGGAACACCATAAACATTTGATACAATATAAAAATAGCTTTAAAATATTTAGCATACCATACAGTCTTTGGCTTTATTCATCAACTGTCTATTTTAAGCATTACTTGACTATTAAAAAAATAATAGTGGAGTGTGCGATTGTAAACTACAGGCATCAAAAAAGTAACATGGTCAAGTCTGATGGGTCAAACTTTAAACCCCACAAGCTATGTGTGAATACTTCCCATACTCGGCATACAACAAAACACATATACAAAATATTTATATATGGTAAATACAATGGGCTTTGGTTAATTTGATAAGGCAGTCATGGAAGGGACTGCTCTTGGTTCCTTGGAATTTGGGGTAATATCCTGATAAAGTGATTATCATGTGACAGCTTAATTGATCAGCACGATTTCCCATTGTTGGCTTAACCTCTCGTCACTTTCTGGCATTATCACCACATGCTCCTTGTCATAGCTTTCACCACCTGGGGGGGGTTGGGGGGGGGGTTGGGGGGAGATATTTTTTCCTAATTAGTACAGTATTTGAGTAAAAATCTTTGAAGTTGTCAGTTCATACCTTTGACATCGATGACCATTCCAGGGAATGTAATGCTGCTGATTCGTCCTCTCATCTGGGCCATCCAAGTCTGAGAAGGCTGCCGGTCGTTCCATAAAACCAATTTGGCTCCTGGCTCAACATTGCCCATCACTTGAAGGCTCATGACTGGGGAAAGCTACACAAAAAAATGAATGTCAGAACCATTACTGCATCACTTTTTTTATTTTTTATTTTTTAAATCAAGTCTTTACCTTATTCTTGAGTAGTCCGTCCTGATAGAACCAGACGTCACTCATAGGCTCCGCCTCTGGAGTGACCACCACCCGTCCGGACTTCATCTCCTCCACGCCACCTTGGATGGACAAGAGGTGACGGCTGTCTCCATTTCGGATGCGGAAAAAGTGCCGCTTCTGCAAAATATCACGGCATTGCACAATAATGACACTAACGACACATACAAATGACAATCATAAACTCTGCTGGAGAATTGGTTTCCAACATGCAACAGCAATCTTTTATTTTTCTACGGCAGCCAAGATGTTATGTGTAACCAAAAGGTAAATAGTTGACAGACCTGTCTGACTGGATACATTGAGCCAATAGTCTGTACAGAGCTGAACTTGGGCCAGTTGGTGATTTCGATAGGTTCCAAAAGGAACTGGCGCCCCCTATAGTTGCCAAATTCACATAACACCCAGCTGGAAAGAAGAATGACAAAATAAATTAAAATCTTTTTTTTTTTTTTGCATGTTTCAGAAACACAATTGCCCATGTTTTTCTTCCATTTTTCTGTGTATAAAATTAGTTGTGCTTACTCCTCAAAGAAGACTGCATTCAGCTAAATTTCTTCTCTTTTGTCCCCAGTCACTTCAGGTGTGCCCCAGGTCTCTGTCCTGGGGTCCATGCTATTCTTCATCATCTACCTCCCTCTTCCCTTTTCCATAAATTTAACATTCTCTTTCATCTCACCACACTCACTATTATTATTCCGGCTCCTTCCCTTAAATCATTCACCCCCAGCCATTATCACTGAAGCAACCTCCTTTGCTCCCGGCTGTTTTACTGGATTTTGACTGATTTGGCCCACAATATATATATATATATATATATATATATATATATATATATATATATATATATATATATATATATATATATATATATATATATATATATATATATATATATATATACACACATATATATTCTTATATATATATATATATATATACATATATATACACACATATATATTCTTATAATATATATATATATATATATATATATATATATATATATAAATATAAGAATATATATATATATATATATATATATATATATATATATATATATATATATATATATATATAAAACTCTTTCATCAGGAAAAAAAAGTTTATTTGTATCTGCTTCCGTTTTGCAGCAATTAGCATTAGAATATAGCTAAGTTTCATCATTATTCGTAAAACCTGTTGAAAACACTGGGAAAAAGAGCTTATTGAAACATGGCCCTGGCTGATCTCTTATACTCTGCTGCCACCTGCTGGCCGTTTTTTGTAATAACTACCATTGGCTTTAAGCCACCTCTTCAGGCCAGAAGCTACATCTAGCATAAAAAACCCTAGAAAAAAATATATTTATACATTTTTGGGTTTGAATGAGATAAACACACACACGCAACTTACGAGCCACTGTTGACTCTAACTGAAAGAATGTGGTCATTGAAGCCCTCCGATACCATGTTGATAAGCTCAGAATCTGTTGAGATCTCCCTTCCCTCCAGTCCTTCCAGTCCAAACAATGAGATAGACGGAACTGAGAAACTCTGCACGAAGAGAGATGGAATTTGAGAGTCATGCCAGAAAATAATAAGGCAATGTTTGTGTATAAATGTATCCAACCATTGGTACAGCCTTGACGGAGCGGATGAAGGTGCTTGGTGTGCAGCCCATGCTTATTAATGAGCTATAGCCTCCTTCTGATAAGACATACATGGTCCCGGAAAAGTCTTTATTCTCATAGAGGACCCAGCTGAAAACAAGATGATGAATTTAGTTTTAGACATTAATTCAATCTTTCTTTTTGCACATTGTGACGGGTTTAAAATCTCTCACCTTCCACCAACCACTCTGCAGGACTTGGTCTGAAAGTCTTCTGTTACGGCTTCCTGTTTATAGTTGAAGATAAGGCACGTTCCCTTGTAGTCCGTCTCAGAGTACAAGAGTATCTAAGAAAGGCAAATCGAGAAGCAGAAAAAATGACGTTTGCATGCACATTAGTGACGTAGTAAGAAAAGGGGAAAGATAAAACCAAAATAAATATTAAGACTAATGCTAGTACTAAAATACGGTTATAATAAAATACTTTTAAAATAATAAAAAATAATAATTGTATAGTAATATATATTAGGTGTGCCAGGCTATTGACATTTTTAATCATAATTAATATCGTAATTAATTGCATGACTTCAATAGTTAACTCAGGATTAATCGCACATTTTATTTATTGTTGTAAATGTACAATAAAGTGTACAATATTTTTGTTTTCATACTCATTAGCATAAAAGTGGAGAAAATGTTAAACGAATAGAAATAAAATAGGGCTGCATCTGTTAATCACTGCTACAGTTATTTCATAATACCTCATAAAATTGAGTTAAAATTCTGCCACTAGATGGCATAATTGCATTTCTAAGACATTGGTGACAACTCATTTTCTGTTAATATAAAGAGCTGTCTAATATTTAATATTAAGAAAATTAATCTTTAACATCAAGAAAATTCTGCACATTTTTAAAATGGTAAAATACAACTTGACCACAGTCTCCACAAATATATGCATTATTATTATATTTATTACTGCTAAATTTTGACATGGACGTGTCTGTTGCGTTGTGACTGGAATTCCCCCAGTACAGGTTTTCCAAGTAAGGGGCGGTCATTCAAATGCGCCTTAAAAAAAAAAAGTTGCTTTAAAGGAACTTTAAATTAACTGAAAATTAAAGCACTAATTTTGACACCCCTAATATATATACATATACACATTTATACATGCGTATATATATATATATATATATATATATATATATATATATATATATATATATATATATTATACACACACACACACACGTATATTTAGCAGTATTTCGGCCAAATAAAAAAAAAACATTTTAGTTAAACAACAAAAGACACTTGTGAGTCTAACCCTACGATTCAATTCCAACATATGAACTTCAAAGAAATTCATTTATGGCCCAAATTCTGTTTCTGCTACTGATAGCAATCCATTAAATGGTGTCATCAAGTTTTTATTTGAGTCATCAAATACAATCGACACTGTAATGTTCTGACGATAAACACATTTGTGTTACCTAAAATATAAAACAAGGTGCTACTAAACACAAGTTGCAAAACAAAAATTCTCACCTCATTTCTGGTCCTGTTACCATCAGTTGGAGCCTAAAAGCCGACCAAGTAAAATTAATATTCATCACAACGCTACACTTAATGTATACAAACAATACATTTGAGCTTCTCACCAAACGAATGGGCTGCACAGAGCAGATGCGAGTGTCACGGGAACCCCAGTCAGCAGAATTACTATAGAAGCCTTTCTCCAGGATGTACTGGCTACCAGAGAAGTCCACATGGGAGTAGGCGACCCACCTGGCAGGTGGCAAGTCATCAAAATGATTGAATGATCCATTCACATTTTATCTACATATTTAGCAGAGTACTTTTAGTTTGGACTTACAAACCACTGAATACTTGGATGGAACGGGTGTTAATCTTGTAGTCAAACAGCTCAACATCCGGGATGGCCTCAGTCACCTCGAAGGTGTTCTCCTCTTGGGCAACGGCACCTTCCTCTTCCTCCTCCGGCTGCTCGAACATCACCATTAAGGGGTCGCTCAAGTTCTACAGAAAGAGGAGCATTGATCGATGCCATAAGATGGCCGCATTTTTCGATTAGACAGAGCTACGTCCTGACTATGTGAATTAAATGTGAATTTTTGGACCTCAAATTTTACTTGATTACAATATTTTAATACTTTCCTAATTAAAAAATGACATTAAAATGTGTGCATTAGAAAAAGAATAATCGTCCCTTCCCACTTACAGCTTGTAGGACCCTAACGGAGCGTAGCTCGGAGTTTGAGCCACCCCACACCCTCCAGTCG
The DNA here is from genome assembly GCF_051991255.1 of Vanacampus margaritifer. Classification (NCBI taxonomy): domain Eukaryota; kingdom Metazoa; phylum Chordata; class Actinopteri; order Syngnathiformes; family Syngnathidae; genus Vanacampus; species Vanacampus margaritifer. The sequence goes on from NC_135448.1 coordinate 8,313,703, forward strand.
TGGTACTCGCCCTCCTCCAGCAGGTACTGGTGGCCTCTGAATCCCTCCTTCTCATAGCCCACCCAGCTACATCAACACACACACACACACACAGGTTGACGACATACAGTAAATGTATTGTGATGATGATCACAAACATTTGAAAACAGCCCTCACATTCCTCCGTGCACTTTGAGGGAGCCCACAGAGTACATGAAGGCACCTTGCTGCCTGTCTGCTCGTGTCATGAAATCTCTCGTGTTAGCGGTGAGGACCCTTGATTTGCCGGTGAAGTACGACCTTTCGTAAATCTCAATCTGCAGACAAATAGCAGAGAATGACAGTGTGGTGAAGTTTGTGTCAATTGACCACATAGGATTTGGGGACAAAACCTGGTTGTTTACCTATCTTACCTATGTTGTGTGTCTGTCTGTCTGTCTGTCTGTCTATCCATCTATCCAGCCATCCATCTCTGCTAGCTAACTATCAGTCTGTCTATAAATATCAGTCAATCAGTCTGTCTGTCTATCAATATCAGTCAATCAGTCTGTCTATCCATCTATCCATCCATCCATCTCTGCTAGCTAGCTATCAGTCTGTCTATCAATATCAGTCAATCAGTCTGTCTATCAGTCTATCCATCTCTGCTAGCTAGCTATCAGTCTGTCTATAAATATCAGTCAATCAGTCTGTCTGTCTATCAATATCAGTCAATCAGTCTGTCTATCCATCTATCCATCCATCCATCTCTGCTAGCTAGCTATCAGTCTGTCTATCAATATAAGTCTATCACTATCAGTCAGTCTATCAATATCAGTCAATCAGTCTGTCTGTCTATCAGTCTATCTATCCATTTATCCATCCATCTCTGCTAGCTAGCTATCAGTCTGTCTATCAATATCAGTCAATCAGTCTGTCTGTCTACCAATATCAGTCAATCAGTCTGTCTATCAGTCTATCCATCTATCCATCTCTGCTAGCTAGCTATCAGTCTGTCTGCTAGCTATCAGTCTGTCTATCAATATCTATCTATCTATCTATCTATCTATCTATCTATCAATATATCCATCCATCCATCATTTAACACCATTCTCTATAAATTCATACCAGATCTACTGTGCTTTTTTATTTATTTTTACCTGTGGTTCACTTATGTTTTCCACTTTTGGTTCCCCCTATGAGAAAAAAAAAACAGAACATCAATTAGTACTACCCTTACATCAACATACTTTTGTACACAATTATTTAAAATCCATATGGATTAGCTTGTATGTTCCACTTACAACTTTGAGTGGATGCAACGACCCCACATAGGGCTGTTCTACACCCCAAGAGGCAGGAGTGGAATACCCCCCGACCTCCAACACGCGCGGTGAGCCCTCGAAAAAGGGTTTAGAAAATACGAGCCACCTGTATAAAATCAGACATCAAACAAATCATCACACTGGAACACATTACTTCCTTTATTGTAAAATATGTCATATCTTCATCACTCACAGTCCAGCATTAATGATGATGGAGTTAGCCTTGATGGGGAATCCAAAAATTCTAGCATCCTCTGATGTATCTCTGAAGATGACTTTCTTACCCTCGGCGTTCTCCTCTGGGAATAGACTGATTTCAGGGACACTGTAGTCCTACATGATGAGGAGTTGGAATAGAAGCTTCATTTATGACATGCAGCATTAACCATACTCAAAGTGTAATAAAAAAATAACAACTTCCTTAAAAGGGTTTTTAGGAAGTGGATGTAAATTCAATTGAGCCAACAGATTTTTCACCTAAAGGTCACTTTCAGTTGCCTAGCTTTCTGGTGCAGAGGTTCACTTTACCACTAGATGTCAGTAGTGCATCCTACATACACATTGAACACCTGTACTCAAAAATTCAACTCCTGCCTGAAATGTCAAAATATCAGTAACAAAAATAATTTGATTTATTCCAAGCTTTTCATTAGGATGTGTGCGTTTCAAAACACTAACAAAATTCATAAACACAAAACCAAAACAAAGAAGGTGACATGAATCTTCCTCTTACCCTCACTGCTCTTCGAACAGATCCTATGATGAACTTCTTGGCTGGTTTCGTTTTCGGCTCTCCCTCGCTTGTTTCTCCATTCTGTTCGCCATTCTGCTCTTCAGCCACTTTCTGTCCATTCACCTGCTGCTCCCCCTCCTCCTCCGATGGCTGAAAGGGGCAGGTGAGCGTGGTATCGCCCTCGTCCAGGGCGATCTTCTCTCCTTTAAAGTTGCGTTTTTCATACAGGACCCATCTAGAGAGGAGTGGCGACCTGTCAGTTTCATGTGTGCTTGATCTAGCACAATAGACCTCGCAATGTCTGCAAAAGGTCCAAATTGTCAGTGTGCGTGTTTAATTTTCATGTGGGTGTGTTAACTATTTAAGGCATGTGGATGAAGTATTTTGACACAACCTGAGCACACCCGGAAATAAAGGCTAAGTTCAAAAGAATGACTACATAGCTCAAATTTTTGGAGGATCAAGGTGAAGAGTTGACATCAGATTTGCATTTTAATAATACAAAGGATTGATTAGATCATGTTTGTTATCTGGTTTCTGTAAAGATAGACATCAGTGGTATTTACATATAAATTGGTGCACTTAGCAATTCTGCTTGAAAGCGTCTAACTGGTCTCATACCCTCCTCTGACCACCCTGATGGAGATGGTCTCTTGCAGCTCCCAAGACGTGGCGTCAACAACATCACTCCGCAACTCGATCCTCTGGCCACACATCCCGGGCCGGTCAAAAATATACATCTGCACAAAAGTGTACAGAAATGAGCAGCAGTTTTGCTATAATCAGAGAGCCAAGATGATTCCTTAAAATGTTTATAAGTAAATGTTCTGTACAGTAATTCCATTTTGGAAATAAAATAAATGAAACCATCAAAGTGTAAAGTGATAATTAGGACAAGGATTGTTTTAATTTTCTGTTTGATTAGCAAATCTGATGTTGCTCATGAGATGTCAGCTTACACCAGAGGTGGCAAATCCAGGTCAAGAAAGTAAAAACCCTGCCACAGTTTGCCTTTAGCCCCTTGTGCTAGCAAGCTAGCTCCCTAGCAGGTAACCGAGCACCCGGTGAGCTAGCTAGGAAGCTCACTAGCTAGCACTGGGGCTAAAGCCAAACTGTGGCAGGGTTTTTACTTTTTGGACTTGGATTTGCCACCTCTGCTTGCACATACAGTCTAAGGTGGAGAATCATATACTTAAATTAAGCAGAGGTGGCAAATCCTGGTCCAGAAAGTAAAAACCCTGCCACAGTATGGCTTTAGCCTCAGGTACTAGCTAGCTCCCTAGCTAGCTCCCATGGTGCTCATTTACCTGCTAGGGAGCTAGCTAGCTAGCACCGTGGGCTAAAGCCAAACGTGGAAGAGTATTTATTTTCTGGACTTGGATTTGCCACCTCTGAATTTAAGTCAGTTGTTTGTGAAGAGACTCACCTTCCCAGGACGAGGGTTGAGCTTGCCATGTTCCTTTTCTTTGGTGAGCTACAGACAAAACATACATACCTATTAACATAAATTAAAACACAATCCTCCATATCAACAATGATCGAGATAAAGCCTTCTTCTTTCATGCAATTCACATTAAATCAAAGTGGAACTACATGGGCTTATATTTACTCTTAGCTAGCTGTTAGCGCACCAAACGAAGTCACCCTATTGAATAATTTCAAAGGCATCTGTGTGAAAAGGATTTTTTTTTTCTCTACGACCACATCTCTTTGACAGACGAGTATTCATTAATCTGTACCTGTTTAACCTGATGCCTCGCAATGTTATGCACACTGATAATGAGAGTGCATGTTCACTGGCAGCGCACTGAAACAACAACGAATGAATGAAGTCACTGTACATTTTCACTGTTTACACATTGTCACTTATATGCTTGGGGAATGTTTGGATACGTCGAATGTGGTGGCTCGTCCAAACGAGACGGATGTGCATTTTTGTGTGTGTGTCGGTTTGGTATCGGGTAGCACTCAAATTATTGTGAGAGCTCAGCAGGAAACACTACCTGGATTGTGTAACTGTATGGAGTCAGTACTGTATGTTGCTTAATTTGCATTGTAGTGATAAAGAATTCTCTTCCCCTTGTCACACTTGCCTGCCAAAATAACCCACGGTGAAAACACTCTTAGTGTATATGTAACAGTGTATTTGTTTAAGGACGTTGAATAATAGATCAAGCATTAAATTTCAACATTTACTTTCGGCATTGTGCAATGTGATGCTGGTTATGACCTGAAAACAAAACGTATAATAAAAGTGCTTGATGAATCCAATATAAATATCCATCGTTCGGTTTTCTATACCGCTTAGCCTCTTTAGGGTCGTGGGTGAACTGGAGAATTTCCCAGCTGAATTTGGGCAAGAGGCGGGCTACACCATGGACTAATCACCAAGGCACTTACTGTATAGACCAGGAGTCACCAACCTTTGTGAAATTGAGAGCTATTTCTTGGGTAATGACTACTGCTACCACTTTAATGCACATTCTGAAAAAACAAATTAGCTTAAATTATGTTGTTATTAGTGTTGCGCAAAAAATTGTCTAAGTCAACCACAAAAATTGGTCTGCCTTGAAACGGAGGAAAGGACGATTACTCAAGTAATCGATGGAGTAATCTATGGGTAATCAATTCTAAAAGGATTTGTTAATGACAGCCCTGGAAATTAATAATTGGTGTGATTTCCCACAATAATTGGGAAACAGAATGAAACATTTATTTCTATTATTCTTTTCCATTGTTTCATTTTTCAAAATCACTAGATAATCACAATTTCCCATCACTGTTAAGCAATTTATGTAACAGGCCCACAAGCTACTCATGTGGTCCTTGGGAGCTAACAGGTGCCCGCAGGCCCACTTTGATGACCCCATATTAAAGAGTTCACACAATAATTATCAACAGGGTAAACAGATAAATATCACTATGTACGGTAATTCTTTATTTCTATAAATCTCTGCAAATGTTTTCAATGAGCACTTCAAAAACATACCTAGGAAATCACAATTCAAGATATTTTTATAACAGGCTAATTGTGCGGCAACCCCTGACAACCACATTCACACAGGAAGCCCAAGTACATGGGGGGAAAAACACACACAAAAAAACATATAAAAAAACCACACGAAGCACTGAGAATATGCTGACTCTGCACAATTCCCACTAAATATTAAATAATTCATACAAATTATATATTTGAAACATAATTTGAGCTAATGTATGGAAGGACTAAAGGAACAATTTACTCGTTTACAAACCAAAAACTTACCTTGCATTCTTTGCAGGGCATAAGATGCCTCAAAATGGCGTCTATCGCATTGGACTATTTTACATCTTTTTAAATAAAATGTACATTTCAAACGGATCACACATTTAGAAGATTATTCTTTAGAGACATTTCCTTCCGTGCTGCCAGAAAATCTCTCTTGTGAAACTGAAATGTGCAATTTCATCATAAATAAATGTCAACATTCACCTTCTGAACAAACCAAATGAGAAAATCATCAGACAAAACATGATGATTTTTGTCAGATGTCAAGTCTGCTTCATCAAATATTAACGAGGGAAAAACAAACACAAAAGGTGTGGTCTTGTGACACAGACATAGACAGATAGCTGAAATGGGTGTGGAGCGTGGAGAGAACATTGCAGATAGAAAGGAGTGAGAAGTTGTGTGCCCTCAAGCCAGCTGTGTCACTGATGGTTTAAACGCATGAAGACGTTGGCAGAATGTAATCTTCTTAATGCTTTGACAAGCTGCGATATCAGTCATGAAGCAACAAGTGTACTTTGGGCTTCCTGGTTTCCCAGCATGCATCACTTTTCCTTTGTACACAAAGGAGGAGGATGAAGCCATAAATCACATCCTTGTTCATTCTTATACAGGCACACATTTTCGATGGAGAAAGGTATTGTTTACAACTTGCCATGAATTTGTAAGTTCAAGATTTAGGTCTAGGTCCTGAGCGGCACGTGGCGGAGTGTACCTCTGCACGGAGGCGGGTTAGACCTGATGTTGGCCATTTTGCAGGGCAGCGCTTCTCGGGTGTATTCACAACCGACTTCAACCATGGCTTATCAAAATAGCTAAATTCCCTTTAAATGTGGCAGACTAATCACACACTAAAGTGTCGACATGGCGGAAACACATCAGCACCTGGCAACCATTCCCAACTTCCATAGCTGTGCCGCCCAATGGGATAATAAAAAAAAACAATGATTCAGACGGTTTGATGCCCACTCTTCACATATTTAAGACTGAAATCAATTGAGAGACCAGCTGTCTACCCTGTGCTAGTTTTAGACATAGTCTAAGCAGACTAAAGATACTTTAGATCGACTTTCTGCCACCAAGTTGTCACCCTGCCAGGTGCACCTCCAAGACACTCCTTTTGCTGCGCCGGCTCGCCCATGCCAGAGACCTGTGTGCCAAAACTAGCAAACATGCACAGCGAGGCTCGCGCTGTTACGAAAAACAAGATCCGCAGGCATTTACGCCAAAGCACAAATGCACTGTCGACACTAACACAGTTCTTAAGATTCAGGAGGAACTAAGTCTTGAATCACATAGAAATAACATTTGATTGACTTTAGTTTGCTGTTTTCCTGTTTAAAATTGTGAAAGGTATGAACACCAAACCAGTTTTGTGCATACTGCCGAAGAGAAAAAACATGATGGTCTTCTTGGAAGTCTGTCCATACAGTATATGGCATTACTCGCTAAAGTTAAAAGCTAGCATATTAGTATGCTAGCCACAAAGCATTGTTGTCATGCCTTTACAGTATTGCACTCAATCAAACTCAAACACATTTGTGTGTGGGTGCTTACCCGTAATCATCTGTCAAGTTAATAGACGTCATTTTAAGTACTTTGTGTCTTTGCTACATTGCGTTCCTCTCACACCTTCGTCTTTCAGTAACTTAGCATTACAATGATTCTTTCATGTCATTTAATTTGCTAATATTTTGTATATGGGCTCAGGCTTTTTAGTTTGTAGTTGTTTCCTATATTTTATCTGTGAAGCATAGCAATATTGATATTTTGTCCCACCCTAACCGCAGCCTGTCTTCAGGCCTTCGATGCAGATGTTATTTACCCAACTTGTGCAAACATTGCTATAAAAACTAACAGTGGCAACTGCGCAGTATTCTTGTGACATCTACAAGAGAGTAGAAGCTGACACTCCTTTTGTGCAATTGGCATATTAAAAGCCTGATCAGAGAATCTGGTTTTGCCACTTTGTAACAGTTCCCAACCATTTGCTCAGTGGTTACTCGGTTTGGTGTGCAGACAACCACTATTGAGCCTTTTTCCAAGGATTAAATGTTATCAAAATATCTACTGAAGATGGCTAATCACGTAATGGGGTCAGTGAGTTAGTGGGTCAACCAAGCATGAAAGGGTAACTGTGAATGAGCGGTGATACTTACATAAGCATCAGGGAAGGCTCTGTATTTTGTATTCCTCTCTGGTTCCGTTCTTTGGATTTGGGGTGCTCTGAGCAGGTTGTTGTGGATCAGCGAATTCTGTTGAGTTCCCACTGAAATGGAATCATGACTGAAGCTCCTTTGCAGAACTGGGGTACTGATAGCACTTGTACCAATTCCATGGCCGACTGTCTGGCCAAACTTTGAGAAGGAGGTGGAGGACTCTGGGGTGGAGAACTTCGAGTAGGAAGGGGTCTCTGTGGCGGAGAACTTCGAGTAGGAAAGGGCCTCTGTGGCGGAGAATTTCGAGTAGGAAGGGGACTCTGTGGTGGAGAACTTTGAGTAGGTAGAGGACTCTGAGGTGGGGAACAGCCGGTGATTCTCCAAAGAACTAGTGGGGCTGAGAAGGCGACTGGTGCTGCTACTAGAAGCTGACGACGAGATGCTTTGTAGTGGGGAAATACTTTTGCGAGCGTTGTGGTCATCGGATACGCTCGAGAAGCTGGATGAGGAGGGAGGGGAATTCATGAGAAAAGATAAGCGTTCAAAGCGAGATGATGAATCCGTCGTGGCGTTGACTTCACTGCGCTCCTTCAGAATAGTGGAAGAGCCCAAATTTGGTAGTGAATCGCTGCGGAGCACCGAGCGATGGAACTTGCTGTTTTCCTGCGCTTGATCCACGGAGGACGGTTTGTAACTTCCGAAGATGACGCTGCTGTCCAGACGAGAGTTTGAGGAGGACTGCTGTGTTGAGTTTCCATTGAGTGATTTGTGCTCATCCGAAGCGTCGGAGGATTTCCTCATGAGAATACTGTTGGTGGCAGATGCTCTGGGGGGAATGTCTCTTGTTACAGAGTGCTCCTGTTGGTAATTGGTAAAAAAATAGAAGAAGAGTAAACAACAATTGGTCATTCACATCTTAAAGCAGCTGTTTAAGGGTTTCACACATGTTATAACTATTTTATATTCCTACATATTTTTGACGCGCTTCTCCATCTGCATAATTGATCAGATTCCCAGCATTGCAATTTCAACATATTTCAAAAATTCTCGGCATGGGGGCTTCTATTTTTCTTTTTACGTCCAAAAATTCCCGGTTTTCCCATAATTCAACATTTTGCACTTAAATATTTCCCCATTTATTCAAATAGAGGCCGGATTTTCCCCAAAACATATTTACCGTTCATTTCAATCAATCAATCAAACTTTGTTTATATAGCACCTTTCAAACATTAAAATGCAACTCAAGGTGGTTCATTTTCATTGGCACAATCTAAATAACAGATTCAGATACTTCCCATTTGAAATTTAAATCAACAGGATTATTCGGTTCACCATATGAACAATTTTCAACATAC